>NC_090377.1:141665050-141968375 GCF_036365525.1 Heterodontus francisci | reverse complement strand
CCACACACTGAAACCCTTCCCCACCTTCTGAAACCCCTTCCCCACTCACTGAAACCCCTTTCCCACACACTGGAACCATTACCCACACTCTGAAACCCCTTCCCCACACAATGAAACACCTTCCCCAAACACTGAAACCCCTTCCCCACACACTGAAACCCCTTCCACACACACTGAAACACCTTCCCCACACACTGAAACCCCTTCCGCACACACTGAAACCCATCCCCACACACTGAAACCCATCCCCACACACTGAACCCCCTTCCCCACACACTGAAACCCCTTCCCCACACACTGAAACATATCCCCACAAACAGAAACACCTTCCCCACACACTGAAACACCTTCCGCACACACTGAAACCCATCCCCACACACTGAAACCCATCCCCACGCACTGAAACACAACCCCACACACTGAAACACTTCACCACACACTGATCCCCTTCGCCACACACTGTAACACATCCCCACACACTGAAACATCATCCCCACACACTGAAACACCTCCCCCACACACTGAAACACCTTCCCCACAAACAGAAATCCCTTCCCCACACACTGAAATACCTTCCCCAGACACTGAAACAACTTCCCCACACACTGATACCCCTTCGCCACACAGTGAAACCCTACCCCACACACTGATACCTCTTCCCCATGCACTGAATCCCCTTCCACACAAACTGAAACACCTTCCCCACACACTGAAACACCTTCCCCATGCACCGAAACCCCTTCCGCACACACTGTAACTCATTCCCCACACACTGAAACCCTTCCTCACACATAGATACCCCTTCCGCACACACTGAATCCCTTCCCCACACACTGAAACCCTTCCCCACACACTGAAACCCCTACCCCACATACTGAAACCCCTACCACACACACTGAAACACCTTCCCCACACACCGAAACCCATTCCTCACACATTGAAACCCCATCCCCACACACTGAATTCCCTTCCACACACAATGAAACACCTTCCCCACACAATGAAACACCTTCCGCACACACAAAATCCCCTTCCCCACACACTGAAACGCCTTCCGCACACAATGAAACACCTTCCCCACACACTGAAACCCCTTCCCCACACACGGAAACACCTTCCGCAAAAACTGAAACCCCATCCGCACACACTGAAACACCTTCCCCACACACTGAATCCCCTTCCCCACATACTGAAACACCTTCCCCACACACTGAAAGGCCTTCCACACACACTGAAATATCATCCCCACACACTGAAACCCCTTCCCCACACACTGAAACACATCCCTACACACTGAAACCCCTTCACCACACACTAAAACCCTTCCCCACACACTGAGACCCCTTCCACACAGACTGAAATACCTTCCCACACACTGAAACCCTGCCCCACACACTGAAACCCTTCCCCACACACTGAAACCCCTACCCCACATACTGAAACCCCTTCCCCACACACTGAAACAACTTCCCCACACACTGAAAACCATTCCGCACACAGTTAAACCCTTCCCCACACACTGAAACCCCCTACCCACACATTGAAACCCCTTCCCCACACACTGAATACCCTTCCACACACAATGAAACACCTTCCCCACACAATGAAACACCTTCCACACACACAGAATCCCCTTCCCCACACACTGAAACGCCATCCGCACACAACGAAACACCTTCCCCACAAACTGAAACCCCTTCCCCACACACTGAAACACCTTCCGCACAAACTGAAACCCCATCTGCACACACTGAAACACCTGCCCCGCACACTGAATCCATCTCCCCACACACTGAAACACCTTCCCCACACACTGAAACGCCTTCCACACACACTGAAATACCTTCCCCACACATAGAAACCCCTTCTGCACACACTGAAACACCATCCCCACACAGTGAAAACCCTTCCCCACACACTGAAACCCTTCCCCACACTCTGAAACCCCATCCCCTCTCACTGAAACCCCTTCCCCACACACTGAAACCATTACCCACACTCTGAAACCGCTTCCCCAAACAATGAAACCCCTTCCCCACACACTGAAACACCTTCCGCTGAAACTGAAACCCCTTCCGCACACAGTGAAACACTTTCCCCACACACTGAAACACATCCCCACACACTGAAACGCCTCGCCACACACTGAAACCCCTTCAACACACACTGAAACACCTTCCCCACACACTGCAACGCCTTTCCCACACTCTGAAACACATCCCCACATACTGAAACCCCTTCCCCACAAACTGAAACACATCCCCACACACTGAAACGCCTTCCCCACACACTGAAACACATCCCCACACACTGATACACCTTCACCACAGACTGAAACCCCTTCCCCAAACACTGAAACCCCCTGTGCACTCAGTGAAACCCTTCCCCACACACTGAAACCCCTTCCCCACACACTGAAATACCTTCTCCACATCCTGAAACCCTTCCCCACACACTGAAACCCCTTTACCAATCACTGAAACCCCGTCCCCAGACATTGTAATCCTTCCCCACACACTGAAACACTTCCCCACACAGTGAAACCCTTCCCCACACACGGAAACCCCTTTCCCAATCACTGAAACCCCGTCCCCAGACACTGTAATCCTTCCCCACACACTGAAACACTTCCCCACACAGTGAAACCCCTTCCCCACACACTGAATCCCCTTCCCCACACACTGAAACCCCTTTCCCACACACTGACCCCCTTCCCCACTCACTGAAACCCTTCCCCACACACTGAAACACCTTCCCCACATACGGAAACCCCTTCCCCACGCACTGAAACAACTTCCCCACACACTGAAACCCCTTCCGCGCACACTGAATACCCTTCCGCACACAATGAAACACCTTCCCCACACAATGAAACACCTTCCCCACACACTGAATCCCCTTCCCCACAAACTGAAACTCCTTCCGCACACAATGAAACACCTTCCCCACACAATGAAACACCTTCCCCACACACTGAATCCCCTTCCCCACAAACTGAAACTCCTTCCGCACACAATGAAACACCTTCCCCACTCACTGAAACCCCTTCAACACACACTGAAACACCTTCCGCACACACTGAAACCCCTTCCACAGACACTGAAACCCCTTCCCCACACTCTGAAACCCCTTCCACACACACTGAAACACCTTCCCCACACACTGAAACACCCTCCCCACACACTGAAACCCCTTCTGCACACAGTGAAACCCTTCCCCACGCACTGAAACCCCTTCCCCAAACACTGAAACACATCCCCACACACTGAAACACCTTCCCCACACACTGATACCCCTTCACCACACAATGAAACACCTTCCCCACACACTGAAGCCCCTTCAACACACACTGAAACACCTTCCGCACAGACTGAAACCCCTTCCGCAGACACTGAAACCCCTTCCCCACACACTGAAACCCCTTCCACACACACTGAAACACCTTCCCCACACACTGAAACCCCCTCCGCACACACTGAAACCCCTTCCGCACACAGTGAAACGCTTCCCCACGCACTGAAACCCCTTCCCCAAACACTGAAACACATCCCCACACACTGAAACACCTTCCCCACACACTGATACCCCTTCACCACACACTGAAACACATTCCCCACTCACTGAAACCCCTTCCCCACATACTGAAACCCATTCCCCACACACTGGAATGCCTTCTGCACACATTGAAACCCCTTCTGCACACAGTGAAACACCATCCCCACACAGTGAAAACCCTTCCCCACACACTGAAACCCTTCCCCACATTCTGAAACCCCATCCTCACTCACTGAAACCCCTTCCCCACACACTGAAACCATTACCCACACTCTGAAACCCCTTCCCCACACAATGAAACACCTTCCCCAAACACTGAAACCCCTTCCCCACACACTGAAACCCTTCCCCACACACTGAAACACCTTGCCCACACACTGAAACCCCTTCCGCACACACTGAAACCCCTTCCCCACACACTGAACCCCTTCCTCAATCACTGAAAACCCTTCCGCACTCAGTGAAACGCTTCCCCACATACTGAAACCCCTTCCCCACACACTGAAACACCTTCCCCACACACTGAAACCCTTCCCCACACACTGAAACCCTTCACCACACACTGAAACACCTTCCCCACAGACTGAAACCCCTTCCGCACACACTGAAACCCCTTCCCCACACACTGAACCCCTTCCCCAATCACTGAAACCCCTTCCGCACTCAGTGAAACCCTTCCCCACATACTGAAACCCCTTCCCCACCCACTGAAACACCTTCCCCACACTCTGAAACCATTACCCACACTCTGAAACCCCTTCCCCACACAATGAAACACCTTCCCCAAACACTGAAACCCCTTCCCCACACACTGAAACCCTTCCCCACACACTGAAACACCTTCCCCACACACTGAAACCCCTTCCGCACACACTGAAACCCCTTCCCCACACACTGAACCCCTTCCCCAATCACTGAAACCCCTTCCGCACTCAGTGAAACCCTTCCCCACATACTGAAACCCCTTCCCCACACACTGAAACACCTTCCCCACACATTGAAACCCTTCCCCACACACTGAAACCCCTTCCCCACACACTGAAACCCCTTCCCCACACACTGAAACCGCTTCCCCACACACTGACGCCCTTCCCCACTCACTGAAACGCTTCCCCACACACTGAAACCCCTTCCCCACATACTGAAACCCCTTCCCCACACACTGAAACAACTTCCCCACACACTGAAACCCCTTCCGCGCACAGTTAAACACATCCCCACACACTGAAACCCCCTCCCCACACACTGAAACCCCTTCCCCACACACTGAATACCCTTCCGCACACAATGAAAAACCTTCCCCACACAGTGAAACACCTTCCCCACACACTGAATCCCCTTCCCCACAAACTGAAACTCCTTCTGCACACAATGAAACACCTTCCCGACACACTGAAACCCCTTGAACAGACACTGAAACGCCTTCCACACACACTGAAACCCCTTCTGCAGACACTGAAACCCCTTCCCCACACACTGAAACCCCTTCACCACACACTGAAACACCTTCCCGACACACTGCAACCCCTTCCGCACACAGTGAAACCCTTCCCCACGCACTGAAACCCCTTCCCCAAACACTGAAACACATCCCCACACACTGAAACACCTTCCCTACACACTGATACCCCTTCACCACACACTGAAACACCTTCCCGACACACTGAAACCCCCTCCCCACACACTGAAACCCCTTCCGCACACAGTGAAACCCTTCCCCACGCACTGAAACCCCTTCCCCAAACACTGAAACACATCCCCACACACTGAAACCCCTTCCCCACATACTGAAACCCATTCCCCATACACTGACATGCCTTCCGCACACACTGAAACCCCTTCTGCACACACTGAAACACCATCCCCACACAGTGAAACCCTTCCCCACACACTGAAATACCTTCCCCACACACTGAAACACATCCCCACACACTGAAACCCCTTCCCCACACACTGGAACACATACCCACACACTGCAACCCCTTCCCACACACTGAAACACCTTCCCCACACACTGAAACACATTCCCCACACACTGAAACCCCTTCCGCACACAGTGAAACCCCTCCCCACACACTGACCCCCTTCCCCAGTCACTGAAACGCTTCCCCACATACTGAAACCCCTTCCCCACACACTGAAACAACTTCCCCACACACTGAAACCCCTTCCGCGCACAGTTAAACCCATCCCCACACACTGAAACCCCCTCCCCACACACTGAAACCCCTTCCCCACACACTGAATACCATTCCGCACACAATGAAAAACCTTCCCCACACAGTGAAACACCTTCCCCACACACTGAATCCCCTTCCCCACAAACTGAAACACCTTCTGCACACAATGAAACACCTTCCCGACACACTGAAACCCCTTCAACAGACACTGAAACGCCTTCCACACACACTGAAACCCCTTCTGCAGACACTGAAACCCCTTCCCCACACACTGAAACCCCTTCACCACACACTGAAACACCTTCCCGACACACTGAAACCCCTTCCGCACACCGTGAAACCCTTCCCCACGCACTGAAACCCCTTCCCCAAACACTGAAACACATCCCCACACACTGAAACACCTTCCCTACACACTGATACCCCTTCACCACACACTAAAACACCTTCCCGACACACTGAAACCCCCTGCCCACACACTGAAACCCCTTCCGCACACAGTGAAACCCTTCCCCACGCACTGAAACCCCTTCCACAAACACTGAAACACATCCCCACACACTGAAACACCTTCCCTACACACTGATACCCCTTCACCACGCACTGAAACACATTCCCCACACACTGAAACCCCTTCCCCACATACTGAAACCCATTCCCCATACACTGAAATGCCTTCCGCACACACTGAAACCCCTTCTGCACACACTGAAACACCATCCCCACACAGTGAAACCCTTCCCCACACACTGAAATACCTTTCCCACACACTGAAACACATCCCCACACACTGAAACCCCTTCCCCACACACTGAAACACATACCCACACACTGCAACCCCTTCCCACACACTGAAACACATTCCCCACACACTGAAACCCCTTCCGCACACAGTGAAACCCCTCCCCACACACTGACCCCCTTCCCCAGTCACTGAAACGCTTCCCCACATACTGAAACCCCTTCCCCACACACTGAAACAACTTCCCCACACACTGAAACCCCTTCCGCACACACTGAAACCCTTCCCCACACACTGAAACTCCTTCCCCACACACTGAAACCCCTTCCGCACATACTGAAACCCCTTCCGCACACACTGAACCCCTTCCCCAATCACTGAAACCCCTTCCGCACTCAGTGAAACCCTTCCCCACATACTGAAACCCCTTCCCCACACACTGAACCCCTTCCCCAATCACTGTAACCCCTTCCGCACTCAGTGAAACCCTTCCCCACATACTGAAACCCCTTCCCCACACACTGAAACCCCTTCCCCACACACTGAAACCATTACCCACACTCTGAAACCCCTTCCCCACACAATGACACACCTTCCCCAAACACTGAAACCCCTTCCCCACACACTGAAACCCTTCCCCACACACTGAAACACCTTCCCCACACACTGAAACCCCTTCCGCACACACTGAAACCCCTTCCCCACACACTGAACCCCTTCCCCAATCACTGAAACCCCTTCCGCACTCAGTGAAACCCTTCCCCACATACTGAAACCCCTTCCCCACACACTGAACACCTTCCCCAATCACTGTAACCCCTTCCGCACTCAGTGAAACCCTTCCCCACATACTGAAACCCCTTCCCCACACACTGAAACACCTTCCCCACACATTGAAACCCTTCCCCACACACTGAAACACCTTCCCCACACACTGAAACCCTTCCCCACACACTGAAACCCCTTTCCCAATCACTGAAACCCCGTCCCCAGACACTGTAATCCTTCCCCACACACTGAAACACTTCCCCACACAGTGAAACCCTTCCCCACACACGGAAACCCCTTTCCAAATCACTGAAACCCCGTCCCCAGACACTGTAATCCATCCCCACACACTGAAACACTACCCCACACACTGAAACCCCTTCCCCACACACTGAAACCCCTTTCCCACACACTGACCCCCTTCCCCACTCACTGAAACCCTTCCCCACACACTGAAACCCCTTCCTCACATACGGAAACCCCTTCCCCACACACTGAAACAACTTCCCCACACACTGAAACCCCTTCCGCGCACAGTTAAACCCGTCCCCACACACTGAAATCCCCTCCCCACACACTGAAACCCCTTCCCCACACACTGAATACCCTTCCGCACACAATGAAACACCTTCCCCACACAATGAAACACCTTCCCCACACACTGAATCCCCTTCCCCACAAACTGAAACTCCTTCCGCACACAATGAATCACCTTCCCCACACACTGAAACCCCTTCAACACACACTGAAACACCTTCCGCACACACTGAAACCCCTTCCGCAGACACTGAAACCCCTTCCCCACACTCTGAAACCCCTTCCACACACACTGAAACACCTTCCCCACACACTGAAACCCCCTCCCCACACACTGAAACCCCTTCCGCACACAGTGAAACCCTTCCCCACGCACTGAAACCCCTTCCCCAAACACTGAAACACATCCCCACACACTGAAACACCTTCCCCACACACTGATACCCCTTCACCACACAATGAAACACCTTCCCCACACACTGAAACCCCTTCAACACACACTGAAACCCCTTCCGCACACACTGAAACCCCTTCCGCAGACACTGAAACCCCTTCCCCACACACTGAAACCCCTTCCACACACACTGAAACACCTTCCCCACACACTGAAACCCCCTCCCCACACACTGAAACCCCTTCCGCACACAGTGAAACCCTTCCCCACGCACTGAAACCCCTTCCCCAAACACTGAAACACATCCCCACACACTGAAACACCTTCCCCACACACTGATACCCCTTCACCACACATTGAAACACATTCCCCACACACTGAAACCCCTTCCCCACATACTGAAACCCATTCCCCACACACTGGAATGCCTTCTGCACACATTGAAACCCCTTCTGCACACAGTGAAACACCATCCCCACACAGTGAAAACCCTTCCCCACACACTGAAACCCTTCCCCACACTCTGAAACCCCATCCCCACTCACTGAAACCCCTTCCCCACACACTGAAACCATTACGCACACTCTGAAGCCCCTTCCTCACACAATGAAACACCTTCCCCAAACACTGAAACCCCTTCCCCACACACTGAAACCGTTCCCCATACACTGAAACACCTTGCCCACACACTGAAACCCCTTCCGCACACACTGAAACCCCTTCCCCACACACTGAACCCCTTCCTCAATCACTGAAAACCCTTCTGCACTCAGTGAAACCCTTCCCCACATACTGAAACCCCTTCCCCACACACTGAAACACCTTCCCCACACACTGAAACCCTTCCCCACACACTGAAACCCTTCACCACACACTGAAACACCTTCCCCACAGACTGAAACCCCTTCCGCACACACTGAAACCCCTTCCCCACACACGGAACCCCTTCCCCAATCACTGAAACCCCTTCCGCACTCAGTGAAACCCTTCCCCACATACTGAAACCCCTTCCCCACACACTGAAACACCTTCCCCACACACTGAAACCATTACCCACACTCTGAAACCCCTTCCCCACACAATGAAACACCTTCCCCAAACACTGAAACCCCTTCCCCACACACTGAAACCCTTCCCCACACACTGAAACACCTTCCCCACACACTGAAACCCCTTCCGCACACACTGAAACCCCTTCCCCACACACTGAACCCCTTCCCCAAACACTGAAACACCTTCCCCACACACTGAAACCCCTTCCCCACATACTGAAACCCCTTCCCCACACACTGAAATACCTTCCCCACACATTGAAACCCTTCCCCACACACTGAAACACCTTCCCCACACACTGAAACCCCTTTCGCACACACTGAAACACCTTCCCCACACACTGAAACCACTTCCGCACACACTGTAACACATTCCACACACACTGAAACACCTTCCCCACACACTGAAACCCCCTCCCCACACACTGAAACCCCTTCCGCACACAGTGAAACCCTTCCCCACACACTGAAACACCTTCCCCACACACTGAAACCCCTTCTGCACACACTGAAAACCCTTCCCCACAGACTGAACCCCTTCCCCAATCACTGAAACCCCTTCCACACTCAGTGAAACCCTTCCCCACATACTGAAACCCCTTCCCCACACACTGAAACACCTTCCCCACACATTGAAACCCTTCCCCACACACTGAAACCCCTTCAACACACACTGAAACCCCTTCCCCACACACTGAATACCCTTCCACACACAATGAAACACCTTCCCCACACAACGAAACACCTTCCCCACACACAGAATCCCCTTCCTCACACACTGAAACCCCTTCCGCACACAATGAAACACCTTCCCCACACACTGAAACCCCTTCCCCACACACTGAAACAACTTCCGCAGAAACTGAAACCCCTTCCGCACACACTGAAACACTTTCCCCACACACTGAAACGCCTCCCCACACACTGAAACCCCTTTTCAACACACACTGAAACACATTCCACACACTGCAACCCCTTCCCCACACACTGAAACACATCCCCACACACTGAAACCCCTTCCCCACAAACTGAAACACATCCCCACACACTGAAACACCTTCACCACAGACTGAAACTCCTTCCCCAAACACTGAAGCCCCTTGTGCACTCAGTGAAACCCTTCCCCACACACTGAAACACCTTCCCCACACACTGAAACCCTTCCCCACACACTGAAACCCCTTCCGCACACACTGAGACCCTTCCCCACACACGGAAACCCCTTTCCCACACACTGAAACCCCGTCCCCAGACAGTGTAATCCTTCCCCTCACACTGAAACACTTCCCCACACACTGAAACCCCTTCCCCACACACTGAAACCCCTTCCCCACACACTGAAACCCCTTCCCCATACACTGACCCCCTTCCCCACTCACAGAAACCCTTCCGCGCACAGTTAAACCCATCCCCACACACTGACTACCCTTCCGCACACACTGAAACCCCTTCCCCACACACTGAATACTCTTCCGCACATAATGAAACACCTTCCCCACACAATGAAACACCTTCCCCACACACTGAATCCCCTTCCCCACTCACTGAAACCCCTTTCAGACACACTGAAACCATTACCCACACTCTGAAACCCCTTCCCCACACAATGAAACACCATCCCCAAACACTGAAACCCCTTCCCCACACACCAAAACATCTTCCCCACACACTGAGAACCCTTCCCCACACACTGAAACACCTTCCCCACACACTTAAAGCCTGCCCCACACACTGAAACCCTTCCCCACACACTGAAACCCCTACCCCACATACTGAAACCCCTTCCCCACACACTGCAACACCTTCCCAACACACTGAAACCCCTTCCGCACACACTGAAACCCCTTCCCCACACACTGAATACCCTTCCACACACAATGAAACACCTTCCCCACACAATGAAACACCTTCCCCACAAACAGAATCCCCTTCCCCACACACTGAAACCCCTTCCTCACACAATGAAACACCTTCCCCACACACTGAAACCCCTTCCCCACACACTGAAACACCTTCCGCAGATACTGAAACCCCTTCCGCACACCCTGAAACACTTTCCCCACACACTGAAACACATCCCCACACACTGAAACGCCTCCCCACACTCTGAAACCCCTTCAACACACACTGAAACACCTTCCCCACACACTGAAACCCTTCCCCACACACTGAAACACCTTCCCCACACACTGAAACCCCTTCCACACACACTGAAACCCATCTCACACACTGAAACCCATCCCCACTCACTGAAACCCCTTCCCCACACACTGAAACCCCTTCCCCACACACTGAAACCCATCCCCACACACTGAAACCCAACCCCACACACTGAAACATCTTCCCCACACACTGAAACCCCTTCCCCACACATTGAAACACCTCCCCCACACACTGAAACACCTTCCCCACAAACTGAAATCCCTTTCCCACACACTGAAATACCTTCCCCAGACACTGAAACAACTTCCCCACAAACTGATACCCCTTCACCACACAGTGAAACCCTACCCCACACACTGAAACCTCTTCCCCACGCACTGAAACCCCTTCCACACACACCGAAACCCCTTCCGCACACACTGTAACACATTCCCCACACACTGAAACTCTTCCTCACACACAGATACCCCTTCCGCTCACACTGCAACACATTCCCCACACACTGAAACCCTTCCTCACACACAGATACCCCTTCCACACACACTGAAACACTTCCCCACACACTGAAACCCCTACCCCACATACTGAAACCCCTTCCACACACACTGAAACACCTTCCCCACACACCGAAACCCATTCCGCACACAGTTAACCCCTTCCCCACACCCTGAAACCCCCTCCCCACACATTGAAACCCTTTCCCCACACACTTGAACCGCTTCCCCACACACTGAAACACCTTCCCCACACACCAAAACATCATCCCCACACACTGAAAACCCTTCCCCACACACTGAAACACCTTCCCCACACACTGAAAGCCTGCCCCACACACTGAAACCCTTCCCCACACACTGAAACCCCTACCCCACATACTGAAACCCCTTCCCCACACACTGCAACACCTTCCCAACACACTGAAACCCCTTCCGCACACACTGAAACCCCTTCCCCACACACTGAATACCCTTCCACACACAATGAAACACCTTCCCCACACAATGAAACACCTTCCCCACACACAGAAACCCCTTCCCCACACACTGAAACACCTTCCGCAGAAACTGAAACCCCTTCCGCACACACTGAAACACTTTCCCCACACACTGAAACACATCCCCACATACTGAAACGCCTCCCCACACTCTGAAACCCCTTCAACACACACTGAAACACCTTCCCCACACACTGCAACCCCTTTCCCACACACTGAAACACATCCCCACATACTGAAACCCCTTCCCCGCAAACTGAAACACATCCCCACACACTGAAACGCCTTCCCCGCACACTGAAACACATCCCCACACACTGAAACACCTTCACCACAGACTGAAACCCCTTCCCCAAACACTGAAACCCCTTGTGCACTCAGGGAAACCCTTCCCCACAGACTGAAACCCCTTCCCCACACACTGAAACACCTTCCCCACACACTGAAACCCTTCCCCACACACTGAAACCCCTTCTGCACACACTGAAACCCTTCCCCACACACGGAAACCCCTTTCCCACACACTGAAACCCCGTCCCCAGACACTGTAATCCTTCCCCACACACTGAAACACTTCCCCACACACTGAAACCCCTTCCCCACACACTGAAACCACTTCCCCACACACTGAAACCCCTTCCCCACACACTGACCCCCTTCCCCACTCACTGAAACGCTTCCCCACACACTGAAACCCCTTCCCCACATACTGAAACCCCTTCCCCACACACTGAAACAACTTCCCCACACACTGAAACCCCTTCCGCGCACAGTTAAACACATCCCCACACACTGAAACCCCCTCCCCACACACTGAAACCCCTTCCCCACACACTGAATACCCTTCCGCACACAATGAAACACCTTCCCCACACAATGAAACACCTTCCCCACACACTGAATCCCCTTCCCCACAAACTGAAACTCCTTCCGCACACAATGAAACACCTTCCCGACACACTGAAACCCCTTCAACAGACACTGAAACACCTTCCCCACACACTGAAACCCCTTCCGCAGACACTGAAACCCCTTCCCCACACACTGAAACCCCTTCCACACACACTGAAACACCTTCCCCACACACTGAACCCCTTCCCCACACACTGTAACACATCCCCACACACTGAAACATCTTCCCCACACACTGAAACCCCTTCCCTACACACTGAAACACCTCCCCCACACACTGAAACACCTTCCCCACAAACTGAAATCCCTTTCCCACACACTGAAATACCTTCCCCAGACACTGAAACAACTTCCCCACACACTGATACCCCTTCACCACACAGTGAAACCCTACCCCACACACTGAAACCTCTTCCCCACGCACTGATACCCCTTCCACAAGACACCGAAACCCCTTCCGCACACACTGTAACACATTCCCCACACACTGAAACCCTTCCTCACACACAGATACCCCTTCCGCACACACTGCAACACATTCCCCACACACTGAAACCCTTCCTCACACACAGATACCCCTTCCACACACACTGAAACCCTTCCCCACACACAGAAACCCCTACCCCACATACTGAAACCCCTTCCACACACACTGAAACACCTTTCCCACACACCAAAACCCATTCCGCACACAGTTAAACCCTTCCCCACACCCTGAAACCCCCTCCCGACACATTGAAACCCCTTCCCGCACACTAGAACCGCTTCCCCACACACTGAGACCCCTTCCCCATACACTGAAACACCTTCCCCACACACTGAAAGCCTGCCCCACACACTGAAACCCTTCCCCACACACTGAAACCCCTACCCCACATACTGAAACCCCTTCCCCACACACTGCAACACCTTCCCAACACACTGAAACCCCTTCCACACACACTGAAACCCCTTCCCCACACACTGAATACCCTTCCACACACAATGAAACACCTTCCTCACACAATGAAACACCTTCCCCACACACAGAATCCCCTTCCCCACACACTGAAACCCCTTCCGCACACAATGAAACACCTTCCCCACACACTGAAACCCCTTCCCCACACACTGAAACACCTTCCGCAGAAACTGAAACCCCTTCCACACACACTGAAACACTTTCCCCACACACTGAAACACATCCCCACACACTGAAACGCCTCCCCACACACTGAAACCCCATGAACACACACTGAAACACCTTTCCCACACACTGCAACCCCTTTCCCACACAATGAAACACCTTCCCCACAAACAGAATCCCCTTCCCCACACACTGAAACCCCTTCCTCACACAATGAAACACCTTCCCCACACACTGAAACCCCTTCCCCACACACTGAAACACCTTCCGCAGATACTGAAACCCCTTCCGCACACCCTGAAACACTTTCCCCACACACTGAAACACATCCCCACACACTGAAACGCCTCCCCACACTCTGAAACCCCTTCAACACACACTGAAACACCTTCCCCACACACTGAAACCCTTCCCCACACACTGAAACACCTTCCCCACACACTGAAACCCCTTCCACACACACTGAAACCCATCTCACACACTGAAACCCATCCCCACTCACTGAAACCCCTTCCCCACACACTGAAACCCCTTCCCCACACACTGAAACCCATCCCCACACACTGAAACCCAACCCCACACACTGAAACATCTTCCCCACACACTGAAACCCCTTCCCCACACATTGAAACACCTCCCCCACACACTGAAACACCTTCCCCACAAACTGAAATCCCTTTCCCACACACTGAAATACCTTCCCCAGACACTGAAACAACTTCCCCACAAACTGATACCCCTTCACCACACAGTGAAACCCTACCCCACACACTGAAACCTCTTCCCCACGCACTGAAACCCCTTCCACACACACCGAAACCCCTTCCGCACACACTGTAACACATTCCCCACACACTGAAACTCTTCCTCACACACAGATACCCCTTCCGCTCACACTGCAACACATTCCCCACACACTGAAACCCTTCCTCACACACAGATACCCCTTCCACACACACTGAAACACTTCCCCACACACTGAAACCCCTACCCCACATACTGAAACCCCTTCCACACACACTGAAACACCTTCCCCACACACCGAAACCCATTCCGCACACAGTTAACCCCTTCCCCACACCCTGAAACCCCCTCCCCACACATTGAAACCCTTTCCCCACACACTTGAACCGCTTCCCCACACACTGAAACACCTTCCCCACACACCAAAACATCATCCCCACACACTGAAAACCCTTCCCCACACACTGAAACACCTTCCCCACACACTGAAAGCCTGCCCCACACACTGAAACCCTTCCCCACACACTGAAACCCCTACCCCACATACTGAAACCCCTTCCCCACACACTGCAACACCTTCCCAACACACTGAAACCCCTTCCGCACACACTGAAACCCCTTCCCCACACACTGAATACCCTTCCACACACAATGAAACACCTTCCCCACACAATGAAACACCTTCCCCACACACAGAAACCCCTTCCCCACACACTGAAACACCTTCCGCAGAAACTGAAACCCCTTCCGCACACACTGAAACACTTTCCCCACACACTGAAACACATCCCCACATACTGAAACGCCTCCCCACACTCTGAAACCCCTTCAACACACACTGAAACACCTTCCCCACACACTGCAACCCCTTTCCCACACACTGAAACACATCCCCACATACTGAAACCCCTTCCCCGCAAACTGAAACACATCCCCACACACTGAAACGCCTTCCCCGCACACTGAAACACATCCCCACACACTGAAACACCTTCACCACAGACTGAAACCCCTTCCCCAAACACTGAAACCCCTTGTGCACTCAGGGAAACCCTTCCCCACAGACTGAAACCCCTTCCCCACACACTGAAACACCTTCCCCACACACTGAAACCCTTCCCCACACACTGAAACCCCTTCTGCACACACTGAAACCCTTCCCCACACACGGAAACCCCTTTCCCACACACTGAAACCCCGTCCCCAGACACTGTAATCCTTCCCCACACACTGAAACACTTCCCCACACACTGAAACCCCTTCCCCACACACTGAAACCACTTCCCCACACACTGAAACCCCTTCCCCACACACTGACCCCCTTCCCCACTCACTGAAACGCTTCCCCACACACTGAAACCCCTTCCCCACATACTGAAACCCCTTCCCCACACACTGAAACAACTTCCCCACACACTGAAACCCCTTCCGCGCACAGTTAAACACATCCCCACACACTGAAACCCCCTCCCCACACACTGAAACCCCTTCCCCACACACTGAATACCCTTCCGCACACAATGAAACACCTTCCCCACACAATGAAACACCTTCCCCACACACTGAATCCCCTTCCCCACAAACTGAAACTCCTTCCGCACACAATGAAACACCTTCCCGACACACTGAAACCCCTTCAACAGACACTGAAACACCTTCCCCACACACTGAAACCCCTTCCGCAGACACTGAAACCCCTTCCCCACACACTGAAACCCCTTCCACACACACTGAAACACCTTCCCCACACACTGAACCCCTTCCCCACACACTGTAACACATCCCCACACACTGAAACATCTTCCCCACACACTGAAACCCCTTCCCTACACACTGAAACACCTCCCCCACACACTGAAACACCTTCCCCACAAACTGAAATCCCTTTCCCACACACTGAAATACCTTCCCCAGACACTGAAACAACTTCCCCACACACTGATACCCCTTCACCACACAGTGAAACCCTACCCCACACACTGAAACCTCTTCCCCACGCACTGATACCCCTTCCACAAGACACCGAAACCCCTTCCGCACACACTGTAACACATTCCCCACACACTGAAACCCTTCCTCACACACAGATACCCCTTCCGCACACACTGCAACACATTCCCCACACACTGAAACCCTTCCTCACACACAGATACCCCTTCCACACACACTGAAACCCTTCCCCACACACAGAAACCCCTACCCCACATACTGAAACCCCTTCCACACACACTGAAACACCTTTCCCACACACCAAAACCCATTCCGCACACAGTTAAACCCTTCCCCACACCCTGAAACCCCCTCCCGACACATTGAAACCCCTTCCCGCACACTAGAACCGCTTCCCCACACACTGAGACCCCTTCCCCATACACTGAAACACCTTCCCCACACACTGAAAGCCTGCCCCACACACTGAAACCCTTCCCCACACACTGAAACCCCTACCCCACATACTGAAACCCCTTCCCCACACACTGCAACACCTTCCCAACACACTGAAACCCCTTCCACACACACTGAAACCCCTTCCCCACACACTGAATACCCTTCCACACACAATGAAACACCTTCCTCACACAATGAAACACCTTCCCCACACACAGAATCCCCTTCCCCACACACTGAAACCCCTTCCGCACACAATGAAACACCTTCCCCACACACTGAAACCCCTTCCCCACACACTGAAACACCTTCCGCAGAAACTGAAACCCCTTCCACACACACTGAAACACTTTCCCCACACACTGAAACACATCCCCACACACTGAAACGCCTCCCCACACACTGAAACCCCATGAACACACACTGAAACACCTTTCCCACACACTGCAACCCCTTTCCCACACACTGAAACACATCCCCACATACTGAAACCCCTTCCCCACAAACTGAAACACATCCCCACACACTGAAACGCCTTCCCCACACACTGAAACACATCCCCACACACTGAAACACCTTCACCACAGACTGAAACCCCTTCCCCAAACACTGAAACCCCTTGTGCACTAAGTGAAACCCTTCCCCACATACTGAAACACCTTCCCCACACACTGAAATACCTTCCCCACACACTGAAACCCTTCCCCACACACTGAAACCCCTTCCGCACACACTGAAACCCTTCCCCACACACGGAAACCCCTTTCCCACACACTGAAACCCCGTCCCCAGACACTGTAATCCTTCCCCACACACTGAAACACTTCCCCACACACTGAAACCCCTTCCCCACACACTGAAACCCCTTCCCCACACACTGACGCCCTTCCCCACTCACTGAAACGCTTCCCCACACACTGAAACCCCTTCCCCACATACTGAAACCCCTTCCCCACACACTGAAACCCCTTCCACACACACTGAAACACCTTCCCCACACACTGAACCCCTTCCCCACACACTGTAACACATCTCCACACACTGAAACATCTTCCCCACACACTGAAACCCCTTCCCTACACACTGAAACACCTCCCCCACACACTGAAACACCTTCCCCACAAACTGAAATCCCTTTCCCACACACTGAAATACCTTCCCCAGATACTGAAACAACTTCCCCACACACTGATACCCCTTCCACAGACACCGAAACCCCTTCCGCACAAACTGTAACACATTCCCCACACACTGAAACCCTTCCTCACACACAGATACCCCTTCCGCACACACTGCAACACATTCCCCACACACTGAAACCCTTCCTCACACACAGATACCCCTTCCACACACACTGAAACCCTTCCCCACACACAGAAACCCCTACCCCACATACTGAAACCCCTTCCACACACACTGAAACACCTTCCCCACACACCAAAACCCATTCCGCACACAGTTAAACCCTTCCCCACAAACTGAAACCCCCTCCCGACACATTGAAACCCCTTCCCACACACTAGAACCGCTTCCCCACACACTGAAACACCTTCCCCACACACCAAAACATCTTCCCCACACACTGAGAACCCTTCCCCACACACTGAAACACCTTCCCCACACACTGAAAGCCTGCCCCACACACTGAAACCCTTCCCCACACACTGAAACCCCTACCCCACATACTGAAACCCCTTCCCCACACACTGCAACACCTTCCCAACACACTGAAACCCCTTCCACACACACTGAAACCCCTTCCCCACATACTGAATACACTTCCACACACAATGAAACACCTTCCCCACACAATGAAACACCTTCCCCACACACAGAATCCCCTTCCCCACACACTGAAACCCCTTCCGCACACAATGAAACACCTTCCCCACACACTGAAACCCCTTCCCCACACACTGAAACACCTTCCGCAGAAACTGAAACCCCTTCCACACACACTGAAACACTTTCCCCACACACTGAAACACATCCCCACACACTGAAACGCCTCCCCACACTCTGAAACCCCTTGAACACACACTGAAACACCTTTCCCACACACTGCAACCCCTTTCCCACACACTGAAACACATCCCCACATACTGAAACCCCTTCCCCACAAACTGAAACACATCCCCACACACTGAACCGCCTTCCCCACACACTGAAACACATCCCCACACACTGAAACACCTTCACCACAGACTGAAACCCCTTCCCCAAACACTGAAACCCCTTGTGCACTAAGTGAAACCCTTCCCCACATACTGAAACACCTTCCCCACACACTGAAATACCTTCCCCACACACTGAAACCCTTCCCCACACACTGAAACCCCTTCCGCACACACTGAAACCCTTCCCCACACACGGAAACCCCTTTCCCACACACTGAAACCCCGTCCCCAGACACTGTAATCCTTCCCCACACACTGAAACACTTCCCCACACACTGAAACCCCTTCCCCACACACTGAAACCCCTTCCCCACACACTGACGCCCTTCCCCACTCACTGAAACGCTTCCCCACACACTGAAACCCCTTCCCCACATACTGAAACCCCTTCCCCACACACTGAAACAACTTCCCCACACACTGAAACACCTTCCGCGCACAGTTAAACCCATCCCCACACACTGAAACCCCCTCCCCACACACTGAAACCCCTTCCCCACACACTGAATACCCTTCCGCACACAATGAAAAACCTTCCCCACACAGTGAAACACCTTCCCCACACACTGCATCCCCTTCCCCACAAACTGAAACTCCTTCCGCACACAATGAAACACCTTCCCGACACACTGAAACCCCTTCAACAGACACTGAAACGCCTTCCACACACACTGAAACCCCTTCTGCAGACACTGAAACCCCTTCCCCACACACTGAAACCCCTTCAACACACACTGAAACACCTTCCCGACACACTGAAACCCCCTCCCCACACACTGAAACCCCTTCCGCACACAGTGAAACACCTTCCCCACACACTGAATCCCCTTCCCCACAAACTGAAACTCCTTCCGCACACAATGAAACACCTTCCCGACACACTGAAACCCCTTCAACAGACTCTGAAACACCTTCCGCACACACTGAAACCCCTTCCGCAGACACTGAAACCCCTTCCCCACACACTGAAACCCCTTCCACACACACTGAAACACCTTCCCCACACACTGAACCCCTTCCCCACACACTGTAACACATCCCCACACACTGAAACATCTTCCCCACACACTGAAACCCCTTCCCCACACACTGAAACACCTCCCCCACACACTGAAACACCTTCCCCACAAACTGAAATCCCTTTCCCACACACTGAAATACCTTCCCCAGACACTGAAACAACTTCCCCACACACTGATACCCCTTCACCACACAGTGAAACCCTACCCCACACACTGAAACCTCTTCCCCACGCACTGATACCCCTTCCACAGACACCGAAACCCCTTCCGCACACACTGTAACACATTCCCCACACACTGAAACCCTTCCTCACACACAGATACCCCTTCCGCACACACTGCAACACATTCCCCACACACTGAAACCCTTCCTCACACACAGATACCCCTTCCACACACACTGAAACCCTTCCCCACACACAGAAACCCCTACCCCACATACTAAAACCCCTTCCACACACACTGAAACACCTTCCCCACACACCAAAATCCATTCCACACACAGTTAAACCCTTCCCCACACCCTGCAACCCCCTCCCGACACATTGAAACCCCTTCCCACACATTAGAACCGCTTCCCCACACACTGAAACACCTTCCCCACACACCAAAACATCTTCCCCACACACTGAGAACCCTTCCCCACACACTGAAACACCTTCCTCACACACTGAAAGCCTGCCCCACACACTGAAACCCTTCCCCACACACTGAAACCCCTACCCCACATACTGAAACCCCTTCCCCACACACTGCAACACCTTCCCAACACACTGAAACCCCTTCCACACACACTGAAACCCCTTCCCCACACACTGAATACCCTTCCACACACAATGAAACACCTTCCCCACACAATGAAACACCTTCCCCACACACAGAATCCCCTTCCCCACACACTGAAACCCCTTCCGCACACAATGAAACACCTTCCCCACACACTGAAACCCCTTTCCCACACACTGAAACACCTTCCGCAGAAACTGAAACCCCTTCCACACACACTGAAACACTTTCCCCACACACTGAAACACATCCCCACACACTGAAACGCCTCCCCACACTCTGAAACCCCTTGAACACACACTGAAACACCTTTCCCACACACTGCATCCCCTTTCCCACACACTGAAACACATCCCCACATACTGAAACCCCTTCCCCACAAACTGAAACACATCCCCACACACTGAAATGCCAACCCCACACACTGAAACACATCTCCACACACTGAAACACCTTCACCACAGACTGAAACCCCTTCCCCAAACACTGAAACCCCTTGTGCACTAAGTGAAACCCTTCCCCACATACTGAAACACCTTCCCCACATACTGAAATACCTTCCCCACACACTGAAACCCTTCCCCACACACTGAAACCCCTTCCGCACACACTGAAACCCTTCCCCACACACGGAAACCCCTTTCCCACACACTGAAACCCCGTCCCCAGACACTGTAATCCTTCCCCATACACTGAAACACTTCCCCACACACTGAAACCCCTTCCCCACACACTGACGCCCTTCCCCACTCACTGAAACGCTTCCCCACACACTGAAACCCCTTCACCACATACTGAAACCCCTTCCCCACACACTGAAACCCCTTCCGCACACAATGAAACACCTTCCCCACACACTGAAACCCCTTCCCCACACACTGAAACACCTTCCGCAGAAACTGAAATCCCTTCCACACACACTGAAACACTTTCCCCACACACTGAAACACATCCCCACACACTGAAACGCCTCCCCTTCACTCTGAAACCCCTTGAACACACACTGAAACACCTTTCCCACACACTGCAACCCCTTTCCCACACACTGAAACACATCCCCACATACTGAAACCCCTTCCCCACAATCTGAAACACATCCCCACACACTGAAACGCCTTCCCCACACACTGAAACACATCCCCACACACTGAAACACCTTCACCACAGACTGAAACCCCTTCCCCAAACACTGAAACCCCTTGTGCACTAAGTGAAACCCTTCCCCACATACTGAAACACCTTCCCCACACACTGAAATACCTTCCCCACACACTGAAACCCTTCCCCACACACTGAAACCCCTTCCGCACACACTGAAACCCTTCCCCACACACGGAAACCCCTTTCCCACACACTGAAACCCCGTCCCCAGACACTGTAATCCTTCCCCACACACTGAAACACTTCCCCACACACTGAAACCCCTTCCCCACACACTGAAACACCTTCCGCAGAAACTGAAATCCCTTCCACACACACTGAAACACTTTCCCCACACACTGAAACACATCCCCACACACTGAAACGCCTCCCCTTCACTCTGAAACCCCTTGAACACACACTGAAACACCTTTCCCACACACTGCAACCCCTTTCCCACACACTGAAACACATCCCCACATACTGAAACCCCTTCCCCACAATCTGAAACACATCCCCACACACTGAAACGCCTTCCCCACACACTGAAACACATCCCCACACACTGAAACACCTTCACCACAGACTGAAACCCCTTGTGCACTAAGTGAAACCCTTCCCCACATACTGAAACACCTTCCCCACACACTGAAATACCTTCCCCACACACTGAAACCCTTCCCCACACACTGAAACCCCTTCCGCACACACTGAAACCCTTCCCCACACACGGAAACCCCTTTCCCACACACTGAAACCCCGTCCCCAGACACTGTAATCCTTCCCCACACACTGAAACACTTCCCCACACACTGAAACCCCTTCCCCACACACTGAAACCCCTTCCCCACACACTGACGCCCTTCCCCACTCAGTGAAACGCTTCCCCACACACTGAAACCCCTTCCCCACATACTGAAACCCCTTCCCCACACACTGAAACAACTTCCCCACACACTGAAACCCCTTCCGCGCACAGTTAAACCCATCCCCACAAACTGAAACCCCCTCCCCACACACTGAAACCCCTTCCCCACACACTGAATACCCTTCCGCACACAATGAAAAACCTTCCCCACACAGTGAAACACCTTCCCCACACACTGAATCCCCTTCCCCACAAACTGAAACTCCTTCCGCACACAAAGAAACACCTTCCCGACACACTGAAACCCTTTCAACAGACACTGAAACGCCTTCCACACACACTGAAACCCCTTCTGCAGACACTGAAACACCTTCCCCACACACTGAAACCCCTTCAACACACACTGAAACACCTTCCCCACACACTGAATCCCCCTCCCCACACACTGAAACCCCTTCCGCACACAGTGAAACCCTTCCCCACGCACTGAAACCCCTTCCCCAAACACTGAAACACATCCCCACACACTGAAACACCTTCCCTACACACTGATACCCCTTCACCACACACTGAAGCACATTCCCCACACACTGAAACAACTTCCCCACATACTGAAACCCATTCCCCATACACTGAAATGCCTTCCGCACACACTGAAACCCCTTCTGCACACACTGAAACACCATCCCCACACAGTGAAACCCTTCCCCACACACTGAAATACCTTCCCCACACACTGAAACACATCCCCACACACTGAAACCCCTTCCCCACACACTGAAACACATACCCACACACTGCAACCCCTTCCGACACACTGAAACCCCTTCCCCACACTCTGAAACACATTCCCCACACACTGAAACCCCTTCCGCACACAGTGAAACCCCTCCCAACACACTGACCCCCTTCCCCAGTCACTGAAACGCTTCCCCACATACTGAAACCCCTTCCCCACACACTGAAACAACTTCCCCACACACTGAAACATCTTCCGCGCACAGTTAAACACATCCCCACACACTGAAACCCCCTCCCCACACACTGAAACCCCTTCCCCACACACTGAATACCCTTCCGCACACAATGAAACACCTTCCCCACACAATGAAACACCTTCCCCACACACTGAATCCCCTTCCCCACAAACTGAAACTCCTACCGCACACAATGAAACTCCTTCCCGACACAGTGAAACCCCTTCAACACACACTGAAACACCTTCCGCACACACTGAAACCCCTTCTGCACACTCTGAAACACATACCCACACACTGCAACCCCTTCCCACACACTGAAACACCTTCCCCACACACTGAAACACATTCCCCACACACTGAAACCCCTTCCGCACACACTGAAACCACTTCCGCAGACACTGAAACCCCTTCCCCACACACTGAAACCCCCTCCCCATGCACTGAAACCCCTTCCGCACACAGTGAAAACCTTCCCCACGCACTGAAACCCCTTCTCCACACACTGAAACACCTTCCCCACACACTGAAACCCCTTCCGCACACACTGAAACCCATCCCCACACACTGAAACCCATCCCCACGCACTGAAACACAACCCCACACACTGAAACACTTCCCCACACACTGAACCCCTTCGCCACACACTGTAACACATCCCCACACACTGAAACATCATCCCCACACACTGAAACACCTCCCCCACACACTGAAACACCTTCCCCACAAACTGAAATCCCTTCCCCAGACACTGAAACAACTTCCCCACACACTGATACCCCTTCGCCACACAGTGAAACCCTACCCCACACACTGATACCCTTTCCCCATGCACTGAATCCCCTTCCACACAAACTGAAACACCTTCCCCACACACTGAAACACCTTCCCCACGCACCGAAACCGATTCCGCACACACTGTAACTCATTCCCCACACACTGAAACCCTTCCTCACACACAGATACCCCTTCCGCACACACTGAATCCCTTCCCCACACACTGAAACCCTTCCCCACACACTGAAACCCCTACCCCACATACTGAAACCCCTACCACACACACTGAAACACCTTCCCCGCACACCGAAACACATTCCTCACACATTGAAACCCCATCCCCACACACTGAATTCCCTTCCACACACAATGAAACACCTTCCCCACACAATGAAACACCTTCCGCACACACAGAATCCCCTTCCCCACACACTGAAACGCCTTCCGCACACAATGAAACACCTTCCCCACACACTGAAACCCCTTCCCCACACACTGAAACACCTTCCGCACAAACTGAAACCCCATCCGCACACACTGAAACACCATCCCCACACACTGAATCCCCTTCCCCACATACTGAAACACCTTCCCCACACACTGAAAGGCCTTCCACACACACTGAAATACCATCCCCACACACTGAAACCCCTTCCCCACACACTGAAACACATCCCCACACACTGAAACCCCTTCACCACACACTAAAACCCTTCCCCACACACTGAGACCCCTTCCACACAGACTGAAATACCTTCCCACACACTGAAACCCTGCCCCACACACTGAAACCCTTCCCCACACACTGAAACCCCTACCCCACATACTGAAACCCCTTCCCCACACACTGAAACAACTTCCCCACACACCGCAAACCGTTCCGCACAAAGTTAAACCCTTCCCCACACACTGAAACCCCCTACCCACACATTGAAACGCCTTCCCCACACACTCAATACCCTTCCACACACAATGAAACACCTTCCCCACACAATGAAACACCTTCCACACACACAGAATCCCCTTCCCCACACACTGAAACGCCATCCGCACACAACGAAACACCTTCCCCACAAACTGAGACCCCTTCCCCACACACTGAAACACCTTCCGCACAAACTGAATCCACTTCCCCTCATACTGAAACACCTGCCCCACAATCTGAAACGCCTTCCACACACACTGAAATACCTTCCTTTCACACTGAAACCCCTTCCCCACACACTGAAACACATTCCCACACACTGAAACACCTTCCCCACACACTGTAACACATCCCCACACACTGAAACGCCTTCCCCACACACTGAAACACTTCCCCACACACTGAAACACCATCCCCACACACTGAAACCCCTTCCCCAAACACTGAATCCCCTTCTGCACTCAGTGAAATCCTTCCCCACACACTGAAACCCCTTCCCCACACACTGAAACTCCTTCCCCACACACTGAAACACCTGCCCCACACACAGAAACCCCTTCCGCACACACTGAAACCCTTCCCCACACACTGAAACCCCTTTCCCACACACTGAAACCCCGTCCCCAGACACTGTAATCCTTCCCCACACACTGAAATACTTCCCAACACACTGAAACCCCATCCCAACACACTGAAACCCCTTCCCCACACACTGAACCCCTTCCCCACACACTGAAACCCTTCCCCACACACTGAAACCCTTTCCCCACATACTGCAACCCCTTCCCCACAAACTGAAACCCCTTCCCCACACACTGAATACCCTTCCGCACACAATGAAACACCTTCCCCACACACTGAAACAACTTCCCCACACACTGAATCCCCTTCCCCACAAATTGAAACCACTTCCACACACAATGAAACAGCTTCCCCACACACTGAAACCCCTTCCCCACACACTGAAACACCTCCGCAAACACTGAAACCACATCCGCATACACAGAAACACCTTCCCCACACACTGAAACCCCTTCCTCACACACTGTATCCCCTTCCCCACACTCTTAAACCCCTTCCACACACACTGAAACACCTTCCCCACACACTGAAACCCCTTCCCCACACACAGAAACCCTTTCCGCACACAGTCAAACCCTTCCCCACACACTGAAACACATTCCCCAAACACTGAAACACATCCCTACACACTGAAACCCCTTCACCACACAATGAAACCCATCCCCACAAACTGAAACCACTTCGCCACACACTGAAACCTCTTCCCTACACACTGAATCCCCTTCCGCACACAATGAAACACCTTCCCCACACAATGAAACACCTTCCCTGCACACTGAAACCACATCCTCACACACTGAAACCCCTTCCGCACACAAGGAAACACCTTCCCCACTCACTGAAACCCCTTCCCCACACACTGAAACACCTACCCCACCCACTGAAACCCTTCCGCACACTCTGCAACCCCTTCCCCACACACTGAAACACCTTCCCCACACACTGAAACCCCTTCCCCACACACTGAAACCCCTTCCCCACACACTGAAACACCTTCCCCACACACTGAAACCACTTCCGCACACAATGAAACCCATCCCGACACATTGAAACCCCATGCCCATAAACTGAAACACATCCCCACTCTCAAAAACCCCTTCACCGCACACTGAAACCTCATCCGCACACACTGAAACACCTTCCCCACACACTGAATCCCCTTCCCCACATACTGAAACACCTTCCCCACACACTGAAATGCCTTCCACACACACTGAAATACCTTCCCCACACAATGAAACCCCTTTCCCACACACTGAAACACATCCCCACACACTGAAACCCCTTCCCCACACACTGAAACACATCTCCACACACTGAAACGCCTTCCCCACACACCGAAACACTTCCCCACACATTGAAACACCATCCCCACACACTGAAACCTCTTCCCCAAACACTGAAACCCCTTCTGCACTCAGTGAAATCCTTCCCAACACACTGAAACCCCTTCCCCACACACTGAAACAGCTTCCCCACACACTGAAACACCTTCCCCACACACAGAAACCCCTTCCGCACACACTGAAACCCTTCCCCACACACTGAAACCCCTTTCCCACACACTGAAACCCCGTCCCCAGACTCTGTAGTCCTTCCCCACACACTGAAACACTTCCCCACACACTGAAACCCATTCCCCACACACTGAAACCCATTCCCCACACAGTGAACCCCTTCCCCACACACTGAAACCCTTCCCCACACACTGAAACCCCTTCCCCACATACTGCAACCCCTTCCCCACAAACTGAAACCCCTTCCCCACCCACTGAATACCCTTCCGCACACAATGAAACACTTTCCCCACACACTGAAACAACTTCCCCACACTCTGAATCCCCTTCCCCACAAACTGAAACCCCTTCCGCAGACACTGAAACCCCTTCCCCACACACTGAAACCCCTTCCACACACACTGAAACACCTTCCCCACACACTGAAACCCCCTCCCCACACACTGAAACCCCTTCCGCACACAGTGAAAACCTTGCCCACGCACTGAAACCCCTTCCCCAAACACTGAAACACATCCCCACACACTGAAACACCTTCCCCACACACTGATACCCCTTCACCACACACTGAAACACATTCCCCACACACTGAAACCCCTTCCCCACATACTGAAACCCATTCCCCATACACTGAAATGTCTTCTGCACACACTGAAACCCCTTCTGCACACACTGAAACACCATCCCCACACAGTGAAACCCTTCCCCACACACTGCAATTCCTTTCCCACACACTGAAACACATCCCTACACACTGAAACCCCTTCCCCACACACTGAAACACCTTCCCCACACACTGAAACACCTTCCCCACACACTGAAACCCCTTCCGCACACAGTGAAACCCCTCCCCACATACTCAAACCCCTTCCCCACACACTGAAACACATCCCCACACACTGAAACCCCATCCCCACACACTGAAACCCCTTCCGCACACACTTGAAACACCTTCCCCACAAACTGAAACCCCTTCCCCACACACTGAAACCTCTACCGCACACACTGAAACCCCTTCCACACACTCTGAAACACCTTCCCCACACACTGAAACCCCTTCCCCACACACTGAAACCCCTTCCGCACACACGGAAACACCTTCCCCACACACTGAGACCCCTTCCTCACACACTGAAACCCCTTCCGCACACAGTGAAACCCTTCCCCACACACGGAAACCCCTTCCTCACACACTGAAACCCCTTCTCCAGACACTGAATCACAACCCCACACACTGAAACCCCTTCCCCACACACTGAAACACCTTCCCCACAAACTGAAACCCTTCCCCACATTCTGAAACCCCTTCCCCACTCACTGAAACCCCTTTCCCACACACTGAAACCATTACCCACACTCTGAAACCCCTTCCCCACACAATGAAACACCTTCCCCAAACACTGAAACCCCTTCCCCACACACTGAAACCCCTTCCGCACACACTGAAACACCTTCCCCACACACTGAAACCCCTTCCGCACACACTGAAACCCATCCCCACACACTGAAACCCATCCCCACACACTGAAACACAACCCCACACACTGAAACACATCCCCACACACTGAACCCCTTCGCCACACACTGTAACACATCCCCACACACTGAAACATCTTCCGCACACACTGAAACCCCTTCCCCACTCACTGAAACACCTCCCCCACACACTGAAACACCTTCCCCACAAACTGAAATCCCTTCCCCACACACTGAAATACCTTCCCCAGACACTGAAACACCTTCCCCACACACTGATACCCCTTCGCCACACAGTGAAACCCAACCCCACAAACTGATACCGCTTCCACACGCACTGAATCCCCTTCCACACAAACTGAAACACCTTCCCCACACACTGAAACACCTTCCCCACGCACCGAAACCCCTTCCGCACACACTGTAACTCATTCCCCACACACTGAAACCCTTCCTCACAGACAGATACCCCTTCCACACACACTGAAACCCTTCCCCACACACTGAAACCCTTCCCCACACACTGAAACCCCTACCCCACATACTGAAACCCCTACCACAGACACTGAAACACCTTCCCCACACACCGAAACCCATTCCCCACACATTGAAACCCCATCCCCACACACTGAATTCCCTTCCACACACAGTGAAACACCTTCCCCAGACAAAGAAACACCTTCCGCACACACAGAACCCCCTTCCCCACACACTGAAACGCCTTCCGCACACAATGAAACAACTTCCCCACACACTGAAACCCGTTCCCCACACGCTGAAACACCTTCCACACAAACTGAAACCCCATCCGCACACACTGAAACACCTTCCCCACACACTGAATCCCCTTCCCCACATACTGAAACGCCTTCCCCACACACTGAAAGGCCTTCCACACACACTGAAATACCATCCCCACACACTGAAACCCCTTCCCCACACACTGAAACACATCCCCACACACTGAAACCTCTTCCCCACACACTAAAACCCTTCCCCACACACTGAGACCCCTTCCACACAGACTGAAATACCTTCCCACACACTGAAACCCTGCCCCACACACTGAAACCCTTCCCCACACACTGAAACCCCTACCCCACATACTGAAACCCCTTCCCCACACACTGAAACACCTTCCCCTCACACCGAAACCCATTCCGCACACAGTTAAACCCTTCCCCACACACTGAAACCCCCTCCCCACACATTGAAACCCCTTCCCCACACACTGAATACCCTTCCACACACAATGAAACACCTTCCCCACACAATGAAACACCTTCCACACACACAGAATCCCCTTCCCCACACACTGAAACGCCATCCGCACACAATGAAACACCTTCCCCACACACTGAAACGCCTTCCCCACACACTGAAAAACCTTCCGCACAATCTGAAACCCCATCCGCACACACTGAAACACCTGCCCCACACACTGAATCCACTTCCGCACATACTGAAACACCTTCCCCACACACTGAAACGCCTTCCACACACACTGAAATACCTTCCCCACACACTGAAACCCCTTCCCCACACACTGAAACACATCCCCACACACTGAAACACCTTCCCCACACACTGTAACACATCCCCACACACTGAAACACCCTTCCCCACACACTGAAACACTTCCCCACACACTGAAACACCATCCCCACACTCTGAAACCCCTTCCCCAAACACTGAAACCCCTTCTGCACTCAGTGAAATCCTTCCCCACACACTGAAACCCCTTCCCCACACACTGAAACTCCTTCCCCACACACTGAAACACCTGCCCCACACACAGAAACCCCTTCCGCACACATTGAAACCCTTCCCCGCACACTGAAACCCCTTTCCCACACACTGAAACCCCGTCCCCAGACACTGTAATCCTTCCCCACACACTGAAATACTTCCCAACACACTGAAACCCCATCCCCACACACTGAAACCCCTTCCCCACACACTGAACCCCTTCCCCACACACTGAAACCCTTCCCCACACACTGAAACCCTTTCCCCACATACTGCAACCCCTTCCCCACAAACTGAAACCCCTTCCCCACACACTGAATACCCTTCCGCACACAATGAAACACCTTCCCCACACACTGAAACAACTTCCCCACACACTGAATCCCCTTCCCCACAAATTGAAACCACTTCCACACACAATGAAACAGCTTCCCCACACACTGAAACCCCTTCCCCACACACTGAAACACCTCCGCAAACACTGAAACCACATCCGCATACACTGAAACACCTTCCCCACACACTGAAACCCCATCCCCACACACTGAAACCCCTTCCCCACACTCTTAAACCCCTTCCACACACACTGAAACACCTTCCCCACACACTGAAACCCCTTCCCCACACACAGAAACCCTTTCCGCACACAGTCAAACCCTTCCCCACACACTGAAACTGATATCGAAGATGATTCTCGACAGGTGTGAGAGTAACAGGGTAGTTGTTATGGGGGACTTTAACTTTCCAAATATCGACTGGAAATACTATAGTTCGAGTACTTTAGATGGGTCAGTTTTTGTCCAGTGTGTGCAGGAGGGTTTTCTGACACAGTATGTAGACAGGCCAACCAGGGGCGATCCCACATTGGATTTGGTACTGGGAAATGAACCCGGCCAGCTGTTAGATTTAGATGTAGGTGAGCACTTTGGTGACAGTGATCACAATTCGATTAGGTTTACCTTAGCGATGGGCAGGGACAGGTATATACCGCAGGGCAAGAATTATAACTGGGGGAAAGGAAATTATGATGCGATTAGGCAAGATTTAGGATGCGTAGGATGGGGAAGGAAACTGCAGGGGATGGGAACAATCAAAATGTGGAGCTTATTCAAGGAGCAGCTACTGCGTGTCCTTGATAAGTATGTACCTGTGAGGCAGGGAGGAAGTTGTCGTGCGAGGGAGCCGTGGTTTACTAAAGAAGTTGAAGCGCTTGTCAAGAGGAAGAAGAAGGCTTATGTTAGGATGAGACGTGAAGGCTCAGTTAGGGCGCTTGAGAGCTACAAGCTAGCCAGGAAGGATCTAAAGGGAGAGCTAAGAAGAGCGAGGAGAGGACACGAGAAGTCATTGGTGGATCGGATCAGGGAAAACCCTAAGGCTTTCTATAGGTATATCAGGAATAAAAGAATGACTAGAGTTAGATTAGGGCCAATCAAGGATAGTAGTGGGAAGTTGTGTGTGGAATCAGAGGAGATAGGAGAAGTGTTAAATGAATATTTTGCGTCAGTATTTACAGTAGAGAAAGAAAATGTTGTTGAGAATACTGAGATTCAGGCTACGAGGCTAGATGGGATTGAGGTTCACAAGGAGGAGGTGTTAGCAATTTTGGAAAGTGTGAAAATAGATAAGTCCCCTGGGCCAGATGGGATTTATCCTAGGATTCTCTGGGAAGCAAGGGAGGAGATTGCAGAGCCTTTGTCCTTGATCTTTATGTCGTCATTGTCGACAGGAATAGTGCCGGAAGACTGGAGGATTGCAAATGTTGTCCCCTTGTTCAAGAAGGGGAGTAGAGACAGCCCTGGTAATTATAGACCTGTGAGCCTTACTTCGGTTGTGGGTAAAATGTTGGAAAAGGTTATAAGAGACAGGATTTATAATCATCTTGAAAAGAATAAGTACATTAGAGATAGTCAGCACGGTTTTGTGACGGGTAGGTCGTGCCTCACAAACCTTATTGAGTTTTTCGAGAAGGTGACCAAACAGGTGGATGAGGGTAAAGCAGTGGATGTGGTGTATATGGATTTCAGTAAGGCGTTTGATAAGGTTCCCCACGGTAGGCTATTGCAGAAAATACGGAAGTATGGGGTTGAAGGTGATTTAGAGCTTTGGATCAGAAATTGGCTAGCTGAAAGAAGACAGAGGGTGGTGGTTGATGGCAAATGTTCATCCTGGAGTTTAGTTACTAGTGGTGTACCGCAAGGATCTGTTTTGGGGCCACTGCTGTTTGTCATTTTTATAAATGACCTGGAAGAGGGTGCAGAAGGGTGGGTTAGTAAATTTGCAGATGACACTAAGGTCGGTGGAGTTGTGGATAGTGCCGAAGGATGTTGTAGGGTACAGAGAGACATAGATAGGCTGCAGAGCTGGGCTGAGAGATGGCAAATGGAGTTTAATGCGGAAAGGTGTGAGGTGATTCACTTTGGAAGGAGTAACAGGAATGCAGAGTACTGGGCTAATGGGAAGATTCTTGTTAGTGTAGATGAGCAGAGAGATCTTGGTGTCCAGGTGCATAAATCCCTGAAGGTTGCTAACCAGGTTAATAGGGCTGTCAAGAAGGCATATGGTGTGTTAGCTTTTATTAGTAGGGGGGTCGAGTTTCGGAGCCACGAGGTCATGCTGCAGCTGTACAAGACTCTGGTGAGACCGCACCTGGAGTATTGCGTGCAGTTCTGGTCACCGCATTATAGAAAGGATGTGGAAGCTATGGAAAGGGTGCAGAGGAGATTTACTAGGTTGTTGCCTGGTATGGAGGGAAGGTCTTACGAGGAAAGGCTGAGGGACTTGAGGTTGTTTTCGTTGGAGAGAAGGAGGAGGGGAGGTGACTTAATAGAGACATATAAGATAATCAGAGGGTTAGATAGGGTGGATAGTGAGCGTCTTTTTCCTCGGATGGTGATGGCAAACACGAGGGGACATAGCTTCAAGTTGAGGGGTGATAGATATAGGACAGATGTGAGAGGTAGCTTCTTTACTCAGAGAGTAGTAAGGGCGTGGAATGGCCTGCCTGCAGCAGTAGTAGATTCGCCAACTTTAAGGGCATTTAAGTGGACATTGGATAGACACATGGATGAAAATGGAGTAGTGTAGGTCAGATGGTTTCACAGCTCGGCGCAACATCGAGGGCCGAAGGGCCTGTACAGCGCTGTAATATTCTAATTCTAATTCAAACACTGAAACACATCCCTACACACTGAAACCCCTTCACCACACAATGAAACCCATCCCCACAAACTGAAACCACTTTGCCACACACTGAAACCTCTTCCCTACACACTGAATCCCCTTCCGCACACAATGAAACACCTTCCCCACACAATGAAACACCTTCCCTACACACTGAAACCACATCCTCACACACTGAAACCACTTCCGCACACAAGGAAACACCTTCCCCAATCACTGAAACCCCTTCCCCACACACTGAAACACCTTCCCCACACACTGAAACCCTTCCGCACACTCTGCAACCCCTTCCCCACACACTGAAACACCTTCCCCACACACTGAAACCCCTTCCCCACACACTGAAACCCCTACCCCACACACTGAAACACCTTCCCCACACACTGAAACAACTTCCGCACACACTGAAACCCATCCCGACACACTGAAACCCCATCCCCATAAACTGAAACACATCCCTACTTCACAAACCCCTTCCCCGCACACTGAAACCTCATCCGCACACACTGAAACACCTTCCCCACACACTGAATCCCCTTCCCCACATACTGAAACACCTTCCCCACACACTGAAACGCCTTCCACACACACTGAAATACCTTCCCCACACACTGAAACCCCTTCCCCACACACTGAAACACATCCCCACACACTGAAACCCCTTCCCCACACACTGAAACACATCCCCACACACTGAAACGCCTTCCCCACACACCGAAACACTTCCCCACACATTGAAACACCATCCCCACACACTGAAACCCCTTCCCCAAACACTGAAAGCCCTTCTGCACTTAGTGAAATCCTTCCCAACACACAGAAACCCCTTCCCCACACACTGAAACAGCTTCCCCACACACTGAAACACCTTCCCCACACACAGAAACCCCTTCCGCACACACTGAAACCCTTCCCCACACACAGAAACCCCTTTCCCACACACTGAAACCCCGTCCCCAGACACTGTAATCCTTCCCCACACACTGAAACACTTCCCCACACACTGAAACCCATTCCCCACACACTGAAACCCCTTCCCCACACTCTGAACCCCTTCCCCACACACTGAAACCCTTCCCCACACACTGAAACCCCTTCCCCACACACTGAAACACATCCCCACACACTGAAAGCCCTTCCCCACACACTGAAACAAATCCCCACACACTGAAACCCCTTCCCCACACACTGAAACACGTTCCCCACACACTGAAACTCCTTCCCCACACACTGAAAACCTTCCAAACACACTTGAAACACATTCCCCACACACTGAAATCCCTTCTGCACACACTGAAACTCCTTCCCCACACACTGAAGCCCCTTCCGCACATCCTGAAACACTTCCCCAAACACTGAAACTCCTTCCCCACACACTGAAACCCCTTCCGCACACAGTGAAAACCTTCCCCACACACTGAAACACCTTCCCCACACAGTGAGACACATCCCCACACACTTAAACCCCTTCCCTACACAATGAAACAAATCACCACACACTGAAACCCCTTCCCCACACACACTGAAACACCTTCCCCACACACTGAAACTCCTTCCCCACACACTGACCCCCCTTCCGCACACAATGAAACCCTTCCCCACACACTGAAACACATCGCCACACACTGAAGCCCCTTCCGCACATACTGAAACACCTTCCCCACACACTGAAACTCCTTCCCTACACAATGAAACAAATCCCCACACACTGAAACCCCTTCCCCACACACACTGAAACACCTTCCCCACACACTGAAACTCCTTCCCCACACACTGACTCCCCTTCCGCAACACAGTGAAACCCTTCCCCACACACTGAAACCCCTTCCCCACACACTGAAACACATCGCCACACACTGAAACCCCTTCCCCACACACTGAAACACCTTCCCCACACACTGAAACACCTTCCCCACACACTGAAACCCCATCCGCACACACTGAAACACCTTCCCCACACACTGAAACACATTCCCCACAGACTGAAACAACTTCTCCACACACTGAAACTTCTTCCCCACAAACTGCAACACATCCCCACACACTGAAACATCTTCCCCAAACTCTAAAACCCCTTCCCCACACACTGAAACCCTTCCCCAAACACTGAAACCCATTCTCCACACACTGAAACACATTCCCCACACACTGAAACCCTTCCAAACACACAGAATCACAATCCCCACAGACTGAAACCCCTTCCCCACATACTGAAACCCCTTCCCCACACACTGAAACACTTTCCCCACACACCAAAACCCCTTCCGCACACAATGCAACTCATCCCCACGCATTGAAAGCCATCGCCACACACTGAAACACATCTCCACAAACTGAAACACATCCCCACACACTGAAACACCTTCCCCACAGACTGAAACCCCTTCCCCACACACTAAGACACCTTCCCCACACACTGAAACACCTTCCCCACATACTGAAACCCCATCCCCAGACACTTTAACACCTTCCACACATACTGAAACACCTTCCCACACACTGAAATACCATCCCCACACACTGGAACACCTATCCCAAACCCTGAAACCCCTTCCCCACACACTGAAACACTTCCCCACACACTGAAACCCCTTCCCCAGACACTGGAAACCCTTCCCCACACACTGAAAGCCCTTCCCCACACACTGAAACCCCTTCCACACACACTGAAACACCTTCCCCACACACTGAAACCCCTTCCGCATGCAATGAAACCCATCCCCACACAATGAAACCCATCCCCACACACTGAAAACCATCCCCACACCCTGAAACACCTTCCCCACACATTGAAACCCTTCCCGACACACTGAAACACATCCCCACACACTGAAACACATCCCCACACACTGAAACAACTTCCCCACACACTGAAACCCCTTCCCCACTCACTGAACCACGTTCCCCACACACTGAAACACCTTCCCAACACACTGAAATACCATCCCCACACACTGAAACACCTTTCCCACACACTGAAACGCCTTCCCCACACACTGGAACCCTACCCCACACACTGAAACACCTTCCCCAAACACTGAAACACCTTCCCCACACACTGAAACAGAATCCCCACACACTGAAACCGCTTCCCCAAACACTGAAACACCTACCCCACACACTGAAACTCCTTCCCCACACACTGAAATACCTTCCCCACACACTGAAACCCCTTCCGCACACACAGAAACACCTTCACCACACACTGAAACCGTTCCCCACACACTGAAACCCCTTCCCCACACACTGAAACCCTTCCCCACACATTGAAACCCCTTCCCACACATTGAAACACCTTCCCCACACACGGAAACAACTTCCCCACACACTGAAACCCCTTCCCCACACACTGAAACACCTTCCCCTCGCAACAAAACACCTTCCCCACACACAGAAACCCCTTCAGCACACACGGAAACACCTTTCCCACACACTGAAACCCTTCCCCAAAAACTGAAACACCTTCCCCACACACTGAAACACGTCCCACACACAGTAGCACCTTCCCACATACTGGAAACCCTTCCCCACACACTGAAACCCCTTCCCCACACACTGAAACACCTTCCCTACACATTGAAACGCCATGAGCACACACTGCAACACATCGCCACACAATGAATGACATTCCCCACTCACTGAAACCCGTTCCCCACACACAGAAACCCCTTCCCCACACACTGAAACGCCTTCCGCACTGACTGAAACCCCTTCCGCAAACACTGAAACACCTTCCCCACACACTGAAACCCCTTCCCCACAACACTGAAACCCCTTCCGCACATACTGAAACACCTTCCCCACACACTGAAACCCCTTCCGCAAACACTGAAACCCATCCCCACACACAGAAACACCTTCCCCACACACTGAAACACATCCCCACACACTGAAAGCCCTTCCCCACACACTGAAACAAATCCCCACACACTGATACCCCTTCCCCACGCATTGAAACACCTTCCCCACACACTGAAACTCCTTCCCCACGCACTGTAATACCTTCCGCACACAGTGAAACCCTTCCCCACACACTGAAACCCCTTCCCCACACACTGAAACACATCCTCACACACTGAAACCCCTTCCCCACACACTGAAACCCCTTCCCTACACACTGAAACACTTCCCGCACACACTGAAACCTCTTCCGCACACACTGAAACGCCTTCCCCACACACTGAAACCCCTTCCCCACATACTGAAACACCTACCGCACACACTGAAACACCTTCCCCGCACACTGAAAACCCTACCCCACACACTGAAAACCTTCCCCACACTCTGAAACACCTTCCCCACTCACTGAAACCCCTTCCCCACACACTGAAACCCTTACCCACACTCTGAAACCCCTTCCCCACAATCTGAAACACGTTCCCCACACACTGAAACCCTTCCAAACACACAGAATCACAATCCCCACACACTGAAACTCCTTCCCCAAACACTGAAACCTCTTCCGCACACACCAAAACCCCTTCCACACACAATGCAAATCATCCCCACGCACTGGAACCCATCGCCACACACTGAAATCCATCCCCACACACTGAAACACATTCCCCACACACTGAAACCCTTCCCCACACACTGAAACACATCTCCACACACTGAAACACATCCCCACACACTGAAACACCTTCCCCACACACTGAAACCCTTTCCCCACACACTAAGACACCTTCCCCACACACTGAAACAACTTCCCCACACACTGAAATACCATCACCACACAATGAAACACCTTTCCCACACACTGAAACACCTTCCCCACACACTTGAACCCTACCCCACACACTGAAACAGCATCCCCACACACTGAACCCCTTCCCCACACACTGAAACACCTTCCACACACACTGAAATACCATCCCCACACACTGGAACACCTAGCCCAAACCCTGAAACACCTTCCCCACACACTGAAACACTTCCCCACACACTGAAACTCCTTCCCCAGACACTGAAACCCCTTCCACACACACTGAAACACCTTCCCCACACACTGAAACCCCTTCCGCATACAATGAAACCCATCCCCACACAATGAAACCCATCCCCCACACTGAAAACCATCCCCACAAACTGAAACACCTTCCTCACACACTGAAGCCCTTCCCGACGCACTGAAACACATCCCCACACACTGAAACACATCCCCACACACTGAAACAACTTCCCCACACACTGAAACCCCTTCCCCACACACTGAAACACGTTCCCCACACACTGAAACACCTTCCCAACACACAGAAATACCATCCCCACACACTGAAACACCTTTCCCACACACTGAAACGCCTTCCCCACACACTGGAACCCTACTCCACACACTGAAACACCTTCCCCAAACACTGAAACACCTTCCCCACACACTGAAACAGATTCCCCACACACTGAAACCGCTTCCCCAAACACTGAAACACCTACCCCACTCACTGAAACTCCTTCCCCACACACTGAAATACCTTCCCCACACACTGAAACCCCTTCCGCACACACAGAAACACCTTCACCACACACTGAAACCGTTCCCCACACACTGAAACCCCTTCCCCACACACTGAAACCCTTCCCCACACACTGAAACCCCTTCCCACACATCGAAACACCTTCCCCACACACGGAAACAACTTCCCCACACACTGAAACCCCTTCCCCACACACTGAAACACCTTCCCCACGCAACAAAACACCTTCCCCACACACAGAAACCCCTTCAGCACACACGGAAACACCTTTCCCACACACTGAAACCCTTCCCCAAAAACTGAAACACCTTCCCCACACACTGAAACACGTCCCACACACAGTAGCACCTTCCCCACACACTGGAAACCCTTCCCCACACACTGAAACCCCTTCCCCACACACTGAAACACCTTCCCTACACACTGAAACGCCATCAGCACACACTGCAACACATCGCCACACAATGAAAGACATTCCCCACTCACTGAAACCCCTTCCCCACACACAGAAACCCCTTCCCCACACACTGAAACGCCTTCCGCACTGGCTGAAACCCCTTCTGCACACACTGAAACACCTTCCCCACACACTGAAACCCCTTCCCCACAACACTGAAACCCCTTCCGCACATACTGAAACACCTTCCCCACACACTGAAACCCCTTCCGCAAACACTGAAACCCATCCCCACACACAAAAACACCTTCCCCACACACTGAAACACATCCCCACACACTGAAAGCCCTTCCCCACACACTGAAACAAATCCCCACACACTGATACCCCTTCCCCACGCACTGAAACACCTTCCCCACACACTGAAACTCCTTCCCCACGCACTGAAATACCTTCCGCACACAGTGAAACCCTTCCCCACACACTGAAATCCCTTCCCCACACACTGAAACACATCCCCACACACTGAAACCCCTTCCCCACACACTGAAACCCCTTCCCTACACACTGAAACACTTCCCGCACAAACTGAAACCTCTTCCGCACACACTGAAACACCTTCCCCACACACTGAAACCCCTTCCCCACATACTGAAACACCTACCGCACACACTGAAACACCTTCCCCACACACTGAAACCCCTTCCCCACACACTGAAACCACTTCCGCACACAGTGAATCCCTTCCCCACACACTGAAACCCCTTCCTCACACACTGAAACACATCCCCACACACTGAAAACCCTTCCCCTCACACTGAAACCCCTTCCCCGCACACTGAAAACCATACCCCACACACTGAAACCCTTCCCCACACTCTGAAACACCTTCCTCACTCACTGAAACCCCTTCCCCACACACTGAAACCCTTACCCACACTCTGAAACCCCTTCCCCACACTCTGAAACACGTTCCCCACACACTGAAACCCTTCCAAACACACAGAATCACAATCCCCACACACTGAAACTCCTTCCCCAGACACTGAAACCCCTTCCGCACACACCAAAACCCCTTCCGCACACAATGCAACTCATCCCCACGCACTGAAACCCATCGCCACACACTGAAATCCATCCCCACACACTGAAACACATTCCCCACACACTGAAACCCTTCCCCACACACTGAAACACATCTCCACACACTGAAACACATCCCCACACACTGAAACACCTTCCCCACATACTGAAACCCCTTCCCCAAACACTAAGACACCTTCCCCACACACTGAAACAACTTCCCCACACACTGAAATACCATCCCCACACAATGAAACACCTTTCCCACACACTGAAACACATTCCCCACACACTGGAACCCTGCCCCACACACTGAAACAGCATCCCCACACACTGAAACCCCTTCCCCACACACTGAAACACCTTCCCCACATACTGATACCCCATCCCCAGACACTTAAACACCTTCCACACACACTGAAATACCATCCCCACACACTGGAACACCTAGCCCAAACCCTGAAACACCTTCCCCACACACTGAAACACTTTCCCCAGACACTGGAAACCCTTCCCCACACACTGAAGCCCCTTCCCTACACACTGTAACAACTTCCCAACACACTGAAAACCCTTCCAGACACACTGAAACACCTTCCCCACACTCAGAAACACTTTCCCCAGACACTGGAAACCCTTCCCCACACACTGAAGCCCCTTCCCTACACACTGTAACAACTTCCCAACACACTGAAAACCCTTCCAGACACACTGAAACACCTTCCCCACACACTGAAACCCCTTCCGCATACAATGAAACCCATCCCAACACAATGGAAACCATCCCCACACACTGAAAAACATCCCCACACACTGAAACACCTTCCCCACACACTGAAACCCTTCCCGACACACTGAAACACATCCCCACACACTGAAACACATCCCCACACACTAAAACACCTTCCCCACACACAGAAACCTCTTCCCCACAAACTGAAACACCTTCCCAACACACAGAAATACCATCCCCACACACTGAAACACCTTTCCTACACACTGAAACACCTTCCCCACACACTGGAACCCTACCCCACACACTGAAACAGCATCTGCACACACTGAAACACCTTCCCCCCTCACTTAAACCCCTTCCCCACACACTGAAACCTTTCCCCACACACTGAAACACTTCCCCACACACTGAAACCCCTTCCCCACACACTGAAACCCCTTCCCCACACACTGAAACCCTTTCCCAGACACTGAATCCCCTTCCTCACACACTGATACCCCTTCCCCACACACTGAAACCCTTCACCAAAAACTGAAACCCTTCCCCTCACACTGAAACTCCTGCCCCACAGACTGAAACTCCTTCCCCACACACTGAAACACCTTCCTCACACACTGAAACCCCTTCCGCACACAGTTGAACCCTTCCCCACACTCTGAAACCCCCTCCCCACACACTGAAACCCCTTCCCCTCACACTGAATACCCTTCCGCACACAATGAAACACCTACCCCACACAATGAAACACCTTCCCCACACACTGAATCCCCTTCCCCACAAACTGAAACCCCTTCCGCACACAATGAAACAACTTCCCCACACACTGGAACCCCATCCCCACTCACTGAAACCCTTTCCGCATACAATGAAACCCATCCCCACACAATGAAAACCATCCCCACACACTGAAAACCATCCCCACACACTGAAACACCTTCCCCACACACTGAAACCCTTCCCGACACACTGAAACACATCCCCACACACTGAAACACATCCCCGCACACTAAAACACCTTCCCCACACACAGAAACCTCTTCCCCACAAACTGAAACACGTTCCCCGCACACTGAAACAACTTCCCAACACACATAAATACCATCCCCAGACACTGAAACACCTTTCCTACACACTGAAACACCTTCCCCACTCACTTAAACCCCTTCCCCACACACTGAAACCTTACCCCACACACTGAAACACTTCCCCACACACTGAAACCCCTTCCCCACACACTGAAACCCCTTCCCCACACACTGAAACCCTTTCCCAGACACTGAATCCCCTTCCTCACACACTGATACCCCTTCCCCACATACTGAAACCCTTCACCAAAAACTGAAACCCTTCCCCTCACACTGAAACTCCTGCCCCACTTACTGAAACTCCTTCCCCACACACTGAAACACCTTCCTCACACACTGAAACCCCTTCCGCACACAGGTAAGCCCTTCCCCACACTCTGAAACCCCCTCCCCACACACTGAAACCCCTTCCCCTCACACTGAATACCCTTCCGCACACAATGAAACACCTACCCCACACAATGAAACACCTTCCCCACACACTGAATCCCCTTCCCCACAAACTGAAACCCCTTCCGCACACAATGAAACAACTTCCCCACACACTGGAACCCCTTCCCCACACACTGAAACCCCTTCCGCACGCACTGAAACCCCTTCCGCACACACTGAAAGACCTTCCCCACACACTGAAACCCCTTCCCCACACACTGAAACCCCATCCCCACACACTGAAACACGTGCCCCACACACTGAAACAACTTCCCATAAAACAGAAATACCATCCCCACACACTGAAACACCTTTCCTACACACTGAAACCCCTTACCCACACACTGGAACCCTACCCCACAAACTGAAACACCTTCCCCAAACACTGAAACAAATTCCCCACACACTGAAACACCTTCCCCACACACTGAAACCGCTTCCCCAAACACTGAAACACCTACCCCACACACTGAAACTCCTTCCCCACACACAGAAACACCTTCCCCACACACTGAAACCCCTTCCACACACACAGAAACACCTTCCCCACACACTGAAACCCTTCCCCACACACTGAAACACCTTCCCCACATACTGAAACCCTTCCCCACACATTGAAACCCCTTCCCACACATTGAAACACCTTCCCCACACACTGAAACACCTTCCGCACACACTGAAACCCCTTTTCCCACACTGAAACACATTCCCCACGCAACAAAACACCTTCCCGACACACTGAAACCCCTTCAGCACACACTGAAACACCTTTCCCACACACTGAAACCCTTCCGCACAAACTCAAACACTTTCCCCACACACTGAAACACGTCCCACACACAGTAGCACCTTCCCCACACATTGGAAACCCTTCCCCACACACTGAAACCCCTTCCCCACACACTGAAACACCTTCACCACACACTGAAACGCCATCCCCACACACTGCATCACATCGCCACACACTGAAACACATTCCCCACTCAATGAAAGCCCTTCCCCACACACAGAAACCCCTTCCCCACACACTGAAACGCCTTCCGCACACACTGAAACGCCTTCCTCACACATTGAAACACTTCCGCACATACTGAAACACCTTCCCCACACTCTGAAACACCTTCCCCACACACTGAAACACGTCCCCACACACTGAAAGCCCTTCCCCACACACTGAAACAAATCCCCACACACTGAAACCCCTTCCCCACACACTGACACACGTTCCCCACACACTGAAACACCTTGCGCACACACTGAAACCCTTCACGACACGCTGAAACCCCTTCCCCACACACTGTAAACGTTCCCAAAACACTGATACTCATTCACCACACACTGAGACACATTCCCCACACACTGAAACCCTTCCAAACACACTGAAACACATTCCCCACACACTGAAAACCCTTCCCCACACACTGAAATACCTTCTGCACACACTGAAACACCTTCCCCACACACTGAAACCCCTTCCCCACACACTGAAACACCTTCCCCACACACTGAAAAGCCATCCCCACACACTGCAACACATCGCCACACACTGAAACACATTCCCCACTCACTGAAAGCCCTTCCCCACACACAGAAACCCCTTCCCCACACTCTGAAACGCCTTCCGCACTGACTGAAACACCTTCCGCACACACTGAAACCCTTCCGCACATGCTGAAACACCTTCCCCACACTCTGAAACCCCTTCCCCACTCACTGAAACACATCCCCACACACTGAAAGCGCTTCCTCACACACTGAAACAAATCCCCACACACTGAAACCCCTTCCCCACACACTGAAACATGTTCCCCACACACAGAAACTCCTTCCCTACGCACTGAAACACCTTGCGCACACAGTGAAACCCTTCCCGACACACTGAAACCCCTTCCCCACACACTGAAACACATCCCCACACACTGAAACCCCTTCCCCACACACTGAAAACCCTTCCGCACACACTGAAACACCTTCCCCACACACTGAAACCCCTTCCCCACACACTGGAACCCCTTCCCCAAGTACTGAAACCCCTACCGCACACACTGAAACACCTTCCCCACACACTGAAACCCCTTCCCCACGTACTGAAACCCCTACCGCACACACTGAAACACCTTCCCCACACACTGAAACCCCTTCCCCGCACACTGAAAACCATTCCCCACACACTGAAACCCTTCCCCACACTCTGAAACACCTTCCCCACTCACTGAAACCCCTTCCCCACACACTGAAACACTTACCCACACTCTGAAACCCCTTCCCCACACACTGAAACACCTTCCCCACTCACTTAAACCCCTTCCCCACACACTGAAACCTTTCCCCATACACTGAAGAACCTTCCGCACACACTGAAACCCCTTCCGCACACACTGAAACCCATGCCCACACACTGTAACCCATCCCCACACACTGAAACCCCTTCCCCACACACTGAAACCCCTTCCCCACACACTGAAACACATCCCCACACAAAGAAACACCTTCCCCACATAGTGAAACCCCTTCCACACACACTGACACCCATCCCCACACACTGGAACCCATCCCCACACAATGAAACCCATCCCCACACACTGAAACACCTTCCCCACACACTGAAACCCTTCCCCACACACTGAAACACATCCCCACACACTGAAACATCTACCCCACACACTGAAACACATTCCCCACACACTGAAACACCTTCCCCACACACTGAAACCCCTTCCCCACACACTGAAACACATCCCCACACACTGAAACGCCTTCCCCACACACGGAAACACATCCCCACACACTGAAACACCTTCCCCACACACTGAAACCCCTTCCACAAACACTGAAACCCCTTCCGCACTCAGTCAAACCCTTCCCCACACACTGAAACACATCCCCACACACTGAAACACCTTTCCCACACACTGAAACCCTTCCCCACACACTGAAACCACTTCCGCACACACTGAAACAGTTCCCCACACACTGAAACCCCTTCCCCACACACTGAAACCCCGTCCCCAGACACTGTAATCCTTCCCCACACACTGAAACACTTCCCCACACACTGAAACCCCTTCCCCACACACTGAAACCCCTTCCCCACACATTGAAACCCTTTGCCAGACACTGAATCCCCTTCCTCACAGACTGTTACCCCTTCCCCACACACTGAAACCCTTCACCAAAAACTGAAACCCTTCCCCTCACACTGAAACACCTTCTTCACACACTGAAACCCATTCCGCACACAGTTAAACCCTTCCCCACACTCTGAAACCCCCTCCCCACACACTGAAACCCCTTCCCCTCACACTGAATACCCTTCCGCACACAATTAAACACCTACCCCACACAATGAAACACCTTCCCCACACACTGAATCCCCTACCCCACAAACTGAAACCCCTTCCCCAAACACTGAAACCCCTTCCACACACAATGAAACACCTTCCCCACTCAGTGAAACCCCTTCCCCACACACTGAAACCCCTTCCCCACACACTGAAACCCCTTCCCCACACACTGAAAACCCTTCCCCTCACACTGAAACCCCTTCCCCGCACACTGAAAACCCTACCCCACACACTGAAACCCTTCCCCACACTCTGAAACACCTTCCCCACTCACTGAGACCCCTTCCCCACACACTGAAACCCTTACCCACACTCTGAAACCCCTTCCCCACACTCTGAAACACATTCCCCACACACTGAAACCCTTCCAAACACACAGAATCACAATCCCCACACACTGAAACTCCTTCCCCACACACTGAAACCCCTTCCGCACACACCAAAACCCCTTCCGCACACCATGCAACTCATCCCCACGCACTGAAACCCATCGCCACACACTGAAATCCATCCCCACACACTGAAACACATTCCCCACACACTGAAACCCTTCCCCACACACTGAAACACATCTCCACACACTGAAACACATCCCCACACACTGAAACACCTTCCCCACATACTGAAACCCCTTCCCCAAACACTAAGACACCTTCCCCACACACTGAAACAACTTCCCCACACACTGAAATACCATCCCCACACAATGAAACACCTTTCCCACACACTGAAACACATTCCCCACACACTGGAACCCTACCCCACACACTGAAACAGCATCCCCACACACTGAAACCCCTTCCCCACACACTGAAACACCTTCCCCACATACTGAAACCCCATCCCCAGACACTTAAACACCTTCCACACACACTGAAATACCATCCCCACACACTGGAACACCTAGCCCAAACCCTGAAACACCTTCCCCACACACTGAAACACTTTCCCCAGACACTGGAAACCCTTCCCCACACACTGAAGCCCCTTCCCTACACACTGTAACAACTTCCCAACACACTGAAAACCCTTCCAGACACACTGAAACACCTTCCCCACACACTGAAACCCCTTCCGCATACAATGAAACCCATCCCCACACAATGAAAACCATCCCCACACACTGAAAAACATCCCCACACACTGAAACACCTTCCCCACACACTGAAACCCTTCCCGACACACTGAAACACATCCCCACACACTGAAACACATCCCCACACACTAAAACACATTCCCCACACACAGAAACCTCTTCCCCACAAACTGAAACACCTTCCCAACACACAGAAATACCATCCCCACACACTGGAACCCTACCCCACACACTGAAACAGCATCCGCACACACTGAAACACCTTCCCCACTCACTTAAACCCCTTCCCCACACACTGAAACCTTTCCCCACACACTGAAACACTTCCCCACACACTGAAACCCCTTCCCCACACACTGAAACCCCTTCCCCACACACTGAAACCCTTTCCCAGACACTGAATCCCCTTCCTCACACACTGATACCCCTTCCCCACACACTGAAACCCTTCACCAAAAACTGAAACCCTTCCCCTCACACTGAAACTCCTGCCCCACAGACTGAAACTCCTTCCCCACACACTGAAACACCTTCCTCACACACTGAAACCCCTTCCGCACACAGTTAAACCCTTCCCCACACTCTGAAACCCCCTCCCCACACACTGAAACCCCTTCCCCTCACACTGAATACCCTTCCGCACACAATGAAACACCTACCCCACACAATGAAACACCTTCCCCACACACTGAATCCCCTTCCCCACAAACTGAAACCCCTTCCGCACACAATGAAACCCCTTCCCCACACACTGGAACCCCATCCCCACTCACTGAAACCCCTTCCGCATACAATGAAACCCATCCCCACACAATGAAAACCATCCCCACACACTGAAAACCATCCCCACACACTGAAACACCTTCCCCACACACTGAAACCCTTCCCGACACACTGAAACACATCCCCACACACTGAAACACATCCCCGCACACTAAAACACCTTCCCCACACACAGAAACCTCTTCCCCACAAACTGAAACACGTTCCCCACACACTGAAACAACTTCCCAACACACATAAATACCATCCCCAGACACTGAAACACCTTTCCTACAAACTGAAACACCTTCCCCACACATTGGAACCCTACCCCATACACTGCAACAGCTTCCCCACACACTGAAACACCTTCCCCACTCATTAAACCCCTTCCCCACACACTGAAACCTTACCCCACACACTGAAACACTTCCCCACACACTGAAACCCCTTCCCCACACACTGAAACCCCTTCCCCACACACTGAAACCCTTTCCCAGACACTGAATCCCCTTCCTCACACACTGATACCCCTTCCCCACACACTGAAACCCTTCACCAAAAACTGAAACCCTTCCCCTCACACTGAAACTCCTGCCCCACTTACTGAAACTCCTTCCCCACACACTGAAACACCTTCCTCACACACTGAAACCCCTTCCGCACACAGTTAAGCCTTCCCCACACTCTGAAACCCCCTCCCCACACACTGAAACCCCTTCCCCTCACGCTGATTACCCTTCCGCACACAATGAAACACCTACCCCACACAATGAAACACCTTCCCCACACACTGAATCCCCTTCCCCACAAACTGAAACCCCTTCCGCACACATTGAAACAACTTCCCCACACACTGGAACCCCTTCCCCACACACTGAAACCCCTTCCGCACGCACTGAAACCCCTTCCGCACACACTGAAAGACCTTCCCCACACACTGAAACCCCTACCCCACACACTGAAACCCCTTCCACACACACTGAAACACCTTCCCCACACACTGAAACCCCTTCCGCACACAGTGACACCCTTCCCCACTCACTGAATCCCCTTCGCCACACACGGAAACACATCCCCACACATTGAAACACGTGCCCCACACACTGAAACACCTTCCCATAAAACAGAAATACCATCCCCACACACTGAAACACCTTTCCTACACACTGAAACCCCTTCCCCACACACTGGAACCCTAACCCACAAACTGAAACACCTTCCCCAAACACTGAAACACCTTCCCCACACACTGAAACACCTTCCCCACACACTGAAACCGCTTCCCCAAACACTGAAACACCTACCCCACACACTGGAACCCCTTCCCCACACACTGAAACCCCTTCCGCACGCACTGAAACCCCTTCCGCACACACTGAAAGACCTTCCCCACACACTGAAACCCCTACCCCACACACTGAAACCCCTTCCACACACACTGAAACACCTTCCCCACACACTGAAACCCCTTCCGCACACAGTGACACCCTTCCCCACTCACTGAATCCCCTTCGCCACACACGGAAACACATCCCCACACACTGAAACACGTGCCCCACACACTGAAACACCTTCCCATAAAACAGAAATACCATCCCCACACACTGAAACACCTTTCCTACACACTGAAACCCCTTCCCCACACACTGGAACCCTAACCCACAAACTGAAACACCTTCCCCAAACACTGAAACACCTTCCCCACACACTGAAACACCTTCCCCACAAACTGAAACCGCTTCCCCAAACACTGAAACACCTACCCCACACACTGAAACTCCTTCCCCACACACTGAAACACCTTCCCCACACACGGAAACCCCTTCCGCACACACAGAAAAACATTCCCCACACACTGAAACCCTTCCCCACACACTGAAACACCATCCCCACACACTGAAACCCTTCCCCACACATTGAAACACCTTCCCCACACACTGAAACACCTTCCGCACACACTGAAACACCTTTTCCCACACTGAAACACATTCCCCACGCAACAAAACACCTTCCCGACACACTGAAACCCCTTCAGCACACACTGTAACACCTTTCCCACACACTGAAACCCTTCCGCACAAACTGAAACACCTTCCCCACACACTGAAACACGTCCCACACACAGTAGCACCTTCCCCACACACTGGAAACCCTTCCCCACACACTGAAACCCCTTCCCCACACACTGAAACACCTTCCCCACACACTGAAACGCCATCCCCACACACTGCAACACATCGCCACACACTGAAACACATTCCCCACTCACTGAAAGCCCTTCCCCACACACAGAAACACCTTCCCCACACACTGAAACGCCTTCCGCACTGACTGAAACACCTTCCGCACACACTGAAACCCTTCCGCACATGCTGAAACACCTTCCCCACACTCTGAAACCCCTTCCCCACTCACTGAAACACATCCCCAAACACTGAAAGCGCTTCCCCACACACTGAAACATATCCCCACACACTGAAACCCCTTCCCCACACACTGAAACACGTTCCCCACACACTGAAACTCCTTCCCCACACACTGAAACACCTTGCGCACACAGTGAAACCCTTCCCGACACACTGAAACCCCTTCCCCACACACTGAAACACATCCCCACACACTGAAACCCCTTCCCCACACACTGAAAACCCTTCCGCACACACTGAAACACCTTCCCCACACACTGAAACCCCTTCCCCACACACTGAAACCCTTACCGCACACACTGAAACCTCTTCCGCACACACTGAAATGCCTTCCCCACACACTGAAACCCCTTCCCCACGTACTGAAACCCCTACCGCACACACTGAAACACCTTCCCCACACACTGAAACCCCTTCCCCACGGACTGAAACCCCGACCGCACACACTGAAACACCTTCCCCACACACTGAAACCCCTTCCCCGCACACTGAAAACCCTTCCCCACACACTGAAACCCTACCCCACACTCTGAAACACCTTCCCCTCTCACTGAAACCCCTTCCCCACACACTGAAACACTTACCCACACTCTGAAACCCCTTCCCCACACACTGAAACACCTTCCCCACTCACTTAAACCACTTCCCCACACACTGAAATCTTTCCCCATACACTGAAGAACCTTCCCCACACACTGAAACCCCTTCCGCACACACTGAAACCCATCCCCACACACTGTAACTCATCCCCACACACTGAAACCCCTTCCCCACACACTGAAACCCCTTCCCCACACACTGAAACACATCCCCACACAAAGAAACACCTTCCCCACATAGTGAAACCCCTTCCACACACACTGACACCCATCCCCACACACTGAAACCCATCCCCACACACTGAAACCCATCCCCACACACTGAAACACCTTCCCCACGCACTGAAACCCTTCCCCACACACTGAAACATATCCCCACACACTGAAACACCTACCCCACACACTGTAACCCCTTCCCCACACACTGAAACACCTTCCCCACACACTGAAACACCTTCCCCACACACTGAAACACATCCCCACACACTGAAACGCCTTCCCCACACACTGAAACACATCCCCACACACTGAAACACCTTCCCCACACACTGAAACCCCTTCCACAAACACTGAAACCCCTTCCGCACTCAGTCAAACCCTTCCCCACACACTGAAGCACATCCCCACACACTGAAACACCTTCCCCACACACTGAAACCCTTCCCCACACACTGAAACCACTTCCGCACACACTGAAACAGTTCCCCACACACTGAAACCCCTTCCCCACACACTGAAACCCCGTCCCCAGACACTGTAATCCTTCCCCACACACTGAAACACTTCCCCACACACTGAAACCCCTTCCCCACACACTGAAACCCCTTCCCCACACATTGAAACCCTTTCCCAGACACTGAATCCCCTTCCTCACAGACTGATACCCCTTCCCCACACTCTGAAACCCTTCACCAAAAACTGAAACCCTTCCCCTCACACTGAAACACCTTCTTCACACACTGAAACCCATTCCGCACACAGTTAAACCCTTCCCCACACACTGAAACCCCTTCCCCTCACACTGAATACCCTTCCGCACACAATTAAACACCTACCCCACACAATGAAACACCTTCCCCACACGCTGAATCCACTACCCCACAAACTGAAACCCCTTCCCCAAACACTGAAACCCCTTCCACACACAATGAAACACCTTCCCCACACAGTGAAACCCCTTCCCCACACACTGAAACCCCTTCCCCACACACTGAAGCCCCTTCCCCACATACTGAAACCCCTTCCCCACACACTGAAACCCCTTCCACACACAGTGAAACTCTTCCGCACACACTGAAACCCCTTCCCCACACACTGAAACCCCTTCCCCACACACTGAAACACATCCCCACACACTGAAACGCCTTCCCCACACACTGAAACACATCCCCACACACTGAAACACCTTCCCCACACACTGAAACCCCTTCCCCAAATACTGAAAGCCCTTCCGCACTCAGTCAAACCCTTCCCCACACACTGAAACACATCCCCACACACTGAAACACCTTCCCCACACACTGAAACCCTTCCCCACACACTGAAACAACTTCCGCACACACTGAAACAGTTTCCCACACACTGAAACCCCTTCCCCACACACAGAAACCCCGTCCCCAGACACTGTAATCCATCCCCACATACTGAAACACTTCCCCACACACTGAAACCCCTTCCCCACACACTGAAATCCCTTCCCCACACACTGAAACCCTTCCCCAGACACTGAATCCCCTTCCTCACACACTGATACCCCTTCCCCACACACTGAAACCCTTCACCAAATACTGAAACCCTTCCCCACACTCTGAAACCCCTTCCCCACATACTGAAACACATCCCCACACACTGAAACACCTTCCCCACACACTGAAACCCCTTCCCCAAATACTGAAAGCCCTTCCGCACTCAGTCAAACCCTTCCCCACACACTGAAACACATCCCCACACACTGAAACACCTTCCCCACACACTGAAACCCTTCCCCACACACAGAAACAACTTCCGCACACACTGAAACAGTTTCCCACACACTGAAACCCCTTCCCCACACACAGAAACCCCGTCCCCAGACACTGTAATCCTTCCCCACATACTGAAACACTTCCCCACACACTGAAACCCCTTCCCCACACACTGAAATCCCTTCCCCACACACTGAAACCCTTCCCCAGACACTGAATCCCCTTCCTCACACACTGATACCCCTTCCCCACACACTGAAACCCTTCACCAAATACTGAAACCCTTCCCCACACTCTGAAACCCCTTCCCCACATACTGAAACTCCTTCCCCACACACTGAAACACCTTCCCCGCACACTGAAACCCCTTCTGCACACAGTTAAACCCTTCCCCACACACTGAAACCCCCTCCCCACACACTGAAACCCCTTCCCCACACACTGAATACCCTTCAACACAATGAAACACCTACCCCACACAATGAAACACCTTCCCCACACACTGAATCCCCTTCCACACAAACTGAAACCCCTTCCGCACACAATGAAACACCTTCCCCCCACACTGGAACCCCTTCCCCACACACTGAAACACCTTCCGCACGCACTGAAACCCCTTCCGCACAGACTGAAAGACCTTCCCCACACGCTGAATCCCCTTCCCCACAAACTGAAACCCCTTCCCCAAACACTGAAACCCCTTCCACACACAATGAAACACCTTCCCCACACAGGGAAACCCCTTCCCCACACACTGAAACCCCTTCCCCACACACTGAAGCCCCTTCCCCACATACTGAAACCCCTTCCCCACACACTGAAACCCCTTCCCCACACACTGAAACCCCTTCCCCACACACTGAAACACATCCCCACACACTGAAACGCCTTCCCCACACACTGAAACCCCTTCCCCAAATACTGAAAGCCCTTCCGCACTCAGTCAAACCCTTCCCCACACACTGAAACACATCCCCACACACTGAAACACCTTCCCCACACACTGAAACCCTTCCCCACACACTGAAACAACTTCCGCACACACTGAAACAGTTTCCCACACACTGAAACCCCTTCCCCACACACAGAAACCCCGTCCCCAGACACTGTAATCCTTCCCCACATACTGAAACACTTCCCCACGGACTGAAACCCCGACCGCACACACTGAAACACCTTCCCCACACACTGAAACCCCTTCCCCGCACACTGAAAACCCTTCCCCACACACTGAAACCCTACCCCACACTCTGAAACACCTTCCCCTCTCACTGAAACCCCTTCCCCACACACTGAAACACTTACCCACACACTGAAACCCCTTCCCCACACACTGAAACCCCTTCCACACACACTGAAACCCCTTCCACACACACTGTAACACCTTCCCCACACACTGAAACCCCTTCCACACACAGTGAAACCCTTCCCCACTCACTGAAACCCCTTCCCCACACACGGAAACACCTTCCCCTCACACTGAAAACCTTCCCCACTCACTGAAACCTTTCCCCACACACTGAAACCCATTCCCACACACTGAAACACCTTCACCGCACACTGAAACACCTTCCCCACACACTGAAACCCCTTCCCCACACACTGAAACACCTTCCCAACACACCGAAACACCTTCCCCACACACTGAAACCCCTTCCGCACACACTGAAACACCTTCCCCACACACTGCAACCCTTCCCCAAACACTGAAACACCTTCCCCAAACACTGAAAAACTTCCCCACACACTGAAAACCCTTCCCCACACACTGAAACAGCTTCCTTACACACTGAAACACCTTCCCCACACACTGAAACCCCTTCCCCACACAATGCAACACGTCCTCACACACAGAAACACCTTCCCCACACACTGAAACCCCTTCCCCACACACTGAAACCGTTCCCCAAACACTGATACCCATTCACCACACACTGAAACACATTGCCCACACACTGAAAACCCTTCCGAACACACTGTAACACCTTCCCCACACAAAGACTGCCATTCCCCATACACTGAAACCCTTATCGCACGCACTGAAACCTCTTCCGCACACACTGAAACATCTTCCCCACACACTGTAACCCCTTCCCCACACATTGAAACCCCTTCCGCACACACTGAAAAACCTTCCCCACACATTGAAACCCCTTCCCCACACACTGAAACCACTTCCGCACACAGTGAAACCCTTCCCCACACACTGAAACCCCTTCCTCACACACTGAAACACATCCCCACACACTGAAACCCCTGTGCACAACTGAAACCCCTTCCCCACACACTCACAACCCTTCCCCACACACTGAAACCCTTCCCCACACTCTGAAACACCTTCCCCACTCACTGAAACCCCTTCCCCACACACTGAAACAATTACCCAAACTCTGAAACCCCTTCCCCACAAACTGAAACACCTTCCCCACACACTTAAACACCTTCCCCACACACTGAAACCCTTCCCCACACACTGAAACACGTTGCCCACACACTGAAACACCTTCCGCACACACAGAAGTCCATCCCCACACACTGAAACCCCTTCCGACACACTGAAACTCCTTCCCCGCACACTGAAACACCTTCCTCACACACTGATACCCCTTCCCCACACACTGAAACCGATCCCTACACACTGAAACACGTTGCCCACACACTGAAACCCCTTCCACACACACTGAAACACCTTCCCCATACACTGAAACACCTTCCCCACACAATGAAACACCTTCCCCACACACAGAATCGCCTGCCCCACACACTGAAAAACCTTCCGCACACAACGAAACAACTTCCCAACACATTGAAACCACTTCCCCACACACAGAAACACCTTCCGCTCAAACTGAAACCCCTTCCCCACACACTGAAACTTCTTCCCCACACACTGAAACCCCTTCCCCACACACTGAAACACCTTCCACACACAGTGAAACTCCTCGCCACACACTGAAACCCCTTCCCCACACACTGAAACACCTTCCCCACACACTGAAACCCCTTCCCCACACACTGAAACACATCCCCACACACTGAAACGCCTTCCCCACACACTGAAACACATCCCCACACACGGAAACACCTTCCCCACACACTGAAACACCTTCCCCAAACACTGAAACCCCTTCCGCACTCAGTCAAACCCTTCGCCACATACTGAAACACATCCCCACACACTGAAACACCTTCCCCACACACTGAAACCCTTCCCCACACACTGAAACCACTTCCGCACACACTGAAACAGCTCCCCACACACTGAAACCCCTTCCCCACACACTGAAACCCCGTCCCCACACACTGAAAACCCTTCCGCACACACAGTAACACCTTCCCCACACACTGAAACCCCTTCCCCACACACTGAAACCCTTATCACACGCACTGAAACCTCTTCCGCACACACTGAAACACCTTCCCCACACACTGAAACCCCTTCCCCACACACTGAAACCCCTTCCGCACACACTGAAACCCCTTCCCCCCACACTGAAACCCCGTCCCCAGACAATGTAATCCTTCCCCACACACTGAAACACGTTGCCCACACACTGAAACACCTTCCGCACACACAGAAGTCCATCCCCACACACTGAAACCCCTTCCGACACACTGAAACTCCTTCCCCGCACACTGAAACACCTTCCTCACACACTGATACCCCTTCCCCACACACTGAAACCGATCCCTACACACTGAAACACGTTGCCCACACACTGAAACCCCTTCCACACACACTGAAACACCTTCCCCATACACTGAAACACCTTCCCCACACAATGAAACACCTTCCCCACACACAGAATCGCCTGCCCCACACACTGAAACACCTTCCGCACACAATGAAACAACTTCCCAACACATTGAAACCACTTCCCCACACACAGAAACACCTTCCGCTCAAACTGAAACCCCTTCCCCACACACTGAAACTTCTTCCCCACACACTGAAACCCCTTCCCCAAACACTGAAACCCCTTCCACACACAGTGAAACTCCTCGCCACACACTGAAACCCCTTCCCCACACACTGAAACACCTTCCCCACACACTGAAACCCCTTCCCCACACACTGAAACACATCCCCACACACTGAAACGCCTTCCCCACACACTGAAACACATCCCCACACACGGAAACACCTTCCCCACACACTGAAACACATTCCCCAAACACTGAAACCCCTTCCGCACTCAGTCAAACCCTTCCCCACATACTGAAACACATCCCCACACACTGAAACACCTTCCCCACACACTGAAACCCTTCCCCACACACTGAAACCACTTCCGCACACACTGAAACAGCTCCCCACACACTGAAACCCCTTCCCCACACACTGAAACCCCGTCCCCACACACTGAAAACCCTTCCGCACACACAGTAACACCTTCCCCACACACTGAAACCCCTTCCCCACACACTGAAACCCTTATCACACGCACTGAAACCTCTTCCGCACACACTGAAACACCTTCCCCACACACTGAAACCCCTTCCCCACACACTGAAACCCCTTCCGCACACACTGAAACCCCTTCCCCCCACACTGAAACCCCGTCCCCAGACAATGTAATCCTTCCCCACACACTGAAAAACTTCCCCACACACTGAAACCCCTTCCCCACACACTAAAACCCCTTCCCCACACACTGAAACCCTTTCCCAGACACTGAATCCCCTTCCTCACACACTGATACCCCTTCCCCACACACTGAAACCCTTCACCAAAAATTGAAACCCTTCCCCTCACACTGAAACCTCTTCCCCACATACTGAAACTCATTCCCCACGCACTGAAACACCTTCCTCACACACTGAAACCCCTTCCGCACACAGTTAAACCCTTCCCCACACTCGGAAACCCCCTCCCCACTCACTGAAACCCATTCCCCTCACACTGAATACCCTTCTGCACACAATTAAACACCTACCCCACACAATGAAACACCTTCCCCACACACTGAATCCCTTTCCCCACAAACTGAAACCCCTTCCGCACACAATGAAACAACTTCCCCACACACTGGAACCCCTTCCCCACACACTGAAACACCTTCTGCACGCACTGAAACCCCTTCCGCACACACTGAAAGACCTTCCCCACACACTGAAACCCCTTCGCCACACACTGAAACCCCTTCCACACACACTGAAACACCATCCCCACACACTGAAACCCCTTCCGCACACAGTGAAACACTTCCCCACTCACTGAAACCCCTTCCCCACACACGGAAACACCTTCCCCACACACTGAAACCCTTCCCCACTCACTGAAACCCTTCCCCACACACTGAAACCCATTCGCACACACTGAAACACCTTCCCTGCACACTGAAACACCTTCCCCACACACTGAAACCCCTTCCCCACACACTGAAACACCTTCCCCACACACCGAAACACCTTCCCCACACACTGAAACCCCTTCCCCAAACACTGAAACCCCTTCCGCACTCAGTCAAACCCTTCCCCACACTCTGAAACACCTTCCCCACACACTGAAACAATTACCCAAACTCTGAACCCCTTCCCCACAAACTGAAACACCTTCCCCACACACTTAAACACCTTCCCCACACACTGAAACATTTCCCCACACACTGAAACACGTTGCCCACACACTGAAACACCTTCCGCACACACAGAAGTCCATCCCCACACACTGAAACCCCTTCCGACACACTGAAACTCCTTCCCCGCACACTGAAACACCTTCCCCACACACTGAAACCCCTTCCCCACACACTGAAACACATTCCCCAATCACCAAAACACCTTCCCACACACTGAAACGCCTTCCGCACACACTGAAACACTTCCCCACAAACTGAATCACCTTCCCCACACACTGCGACCCTTCCCCACACACTGAAAAACCTTCGCACACACTGAAACACTTCCCCACACACCGAAACACCTTCCCCACACACTGAAACCCCTTCCCCAAACACTGAAACCCCTTCCGCACTCAGTCAAACCCTTCCCCACACTCTGAAACACCTTCCCCACTCACTGAAACCCCTTCCCCACACACTGAAACAATTACCCAAACTCTGAACCCCTTCCCCACAAACTGAAACACCTTCCCCACACACTTAAACACCTTCCCCACACACTGAAACATTTCCCCACACACTGAAACACGTTGCCCACACACTGAAACACCTTCCCCACACACTTAAACACCTTCCCCACACACTGAAACATTTCCCCACACACTGAAACACGTTGCCCACACACTGAAACACCTTCCGCACACACAGAAGTCCATCCCCACACACTGAAACCCCTTCCGACACACTGAAACTCCTTCCCCGCACACTGAAACACCTTCCCCACACACTGAAACCCCTTCCCCACACACTGAAACACATTCCCCAATCACCAAAACACCTTCCCCACACACTGAAACGCCTTCCGCACACACTGAAACACTTCCCCACAAACTGAATCACCTTCCCCACACACTGCGACCCTTCCCCACACACTGAAACACCTTCGCACACACTGAAACACTTCCCCACAAACTGAATCACCTTCCCCACACACTGAAACCCTTCCCCACTCACTGAAACAGCTTTCTCACACACTGAAACACCTTCCCCACACACTGAAACCCCTACCCCACACAATGCAACACGTCCTCACACACTGAAACACCTTCCCCACACACTGAAACCCCTTCCCCACACACTGAAACCGTTCCCCAAACACTGATACCCATTCACCACACACTGAAACACATTGCCCACACACTGAAAACCTTCCAAACACACTGAAACACGTTTCCCACACACTGAAACCCCTTCCCCACACAAAGAAACCCCTTCCCCACACACTGAAACGCCTTCCGCACTGACTGAAACCCCTTCCGCACACACTGAAACACCTTCACCACACTCTGAAACACCTTCCCCACAACACTGAAACCCCTTCCGCACATACTGCAACACCTTCCCCACACACTGAAACCCCTTCCGCACACACTGAAACCCTGCCCCACACACAGAAACACATTCCCCACACGCTGAAACACATCCACACACACTGAAAGCCCTTCCGCACACACTGAAACAAATCACCACACACTGAAACCCCTTTTGCACACACTGAAACACCTTCCCCACACACTGAAACTCCTTCCCCACACACTGATACCCCTTCTGCACACAGTGAACCCCTTCCCCACACACTCAAACCCCTTCCCCACACACTGAAGCACATCCCCACACACTGAAACCCCTTCCCCACACACTGAAAACCCTTCCGCACACACTGTAACAACTTCCCCAAACACTGAAACCCCTTCACCACACACTGAAACCCTTATCGCATGCACTGAAACCTCTTCTGCACACACAGAAACACCTTCCCCACACACTGAAACACCTTCCCCACACACTGAAACCCCTTCCGCACACACTGAAACACCTTCCCCACACACTGAAACCCCTTCCCCACACACTGAAACCACTTCCGCACACAGTGAAACCCTTCCCCACACACTGAAACCCCTTCCTCACACACTGAGACACATCCCCACACACTGAAACCCCTTCCCCACAAACTGAAACCCCTTCCCCACACACTCAAAACCCTTCCCCACACACTGAAACCCTTCCCCACACTCTGAAACACCTTCCCCACTCACTGAAACCCCTTCCCCACACACTGTAACAATTACCCAAACTCTGAAACCCCTTCCCCACACACTGAAACACCTTCCCCACACTCTTAAAAACCTTCCCCACACACTGAAACCCTTCCCCACACACTGAAACACCTTCCCCACACACTGAAACACCTTCCGCACACACAGAAGACCATCCCCACACACTGAAACCCATCCCCACACACTGAAACACCTTCCCCACACACTGAGCCCCCTTCCCCACACACTGAAACACCACCCCACACACAGAAACACATTCCCCACAAACTGATACCCCTTCCGCACACACTGACACCCATCCCCAGACACTGAAACCCATCCCCACACACTGAAACCCCTTCCCCACACACTGAAACCCCTTCCCCACACACTGAAACACCTTCCCCACACTCTGAAACCCTTCCCCACACACTGAAACACCTTCCCCACACACTGAAACCCTTCCCCACACACTGAAACCCCTTCCCACACATTGAAACACCTACCCCACACAATGAAACACCTTCCCCACACACTGAATCCCCTTCCCCACAAACTGAAACCCCTTCCGCACACAATGAAACAACTTCCCCACACACTGGAACCCCTTCCCCACACACTGAAACACCTTCTGCACGCACTGAAACCCCTTCCGCACATACTGAAAGACCTTCCCCACACACTGAAACCCCTTCCCCACTCACTGAAACCCCTTCCACACACACTGAAACACCTTCCCCACACACTGAGCCCCCTTCCCCACACACTGAAACACCACCCCACACACAGAAACACATTCCCCACAAACTGATACCCCTTCCGCACAAACTGACATCCATCCCCAGACACTGAAACCCATCCCCACACACTGAAACCCCTTGCCCACACACTGAAACCCCTTCCCCACACACTGAAACACCTTCCCTACACACTGAAACCCTTTCCCCACACACAGAAACACCTCCCGCACACACTGAAACACCTTCCCCACACACTGAAATACCTTCTCCAGACACTGAAACACCTTCCACACACACTGATACCCCTTCCCCACACACTGAAACCGATCCCCACACACTGAAACACGTTGCCCACACACTGAAACCCCTTCCACACACACTGAAACACCTTCCCCATACACTGAAACACCTTCCCCACACAATGAAACACCTTCCCCACACACAGAATCGCCTGCCCCACACACTGAAACACCTTCCGCACACAATGAAACAACTTCCCAACACATTGAAACCCCTTCCCCACACACAGAAACACCTTCCGCTCAAACTGAAACCCCTTCCCCACACACTGAAACTTCTTCCCCACACACTGAAACCCCTTCCCCACACACTGAAACCCCTTCCACACACAGTGAAACTCCTCGCCACACACTGAAACCCCTTCCCCACACACTGAAACACCTTCCCCACACACTGAAACCCCTTCCCCACACACTGAAACACATCCCCACACACTGAAACGCCTTCCCCACACACTGAAACACATCCCCACACACGGAAACACCTTCCCCACACAATGAAACACCTTCCCCAAACACTGAAACCCCTTCCGCACTCAGTCAAACCCTTCCCCACATACTGAAACACATCCCCACACACTGAAACACCTTCCCCACACACTGAAACCCTTCCCCACACACTGAAACCACTTCCGCACACACTGAAACAGCTTCCCACACACTGAAACCCCTTCCCCACACACTGAAACCCCGTCCCCACACACTGAAAACCCTTCCGCACACACAGTAACACCTTCCCCACACACTGAAACCCCTTCCCCACACACTGAAACCCTTATCACACGCACTGAAACCTCTTCCGCACACACTGAAACACCTTCCCCACACACTGAAACCCCTTCCCCACACACTGAAACCCCTTCCGCACACACTGAAACCCCTTCCCCACACACTGAAACCCCGTCCCCAGACAATGTAATCCTTCCCCACACACTGAAAAACTTCCCCACACACTGAAACCCCTTCCCCACACACTAAAACCCCTTCCCCACACACTGAAACCCTTTCCCAGACACTGAATCCCCTTCCTCACACACTGATACCCCTTCCCCACACACTGAAACCCTTCACCAAAAATTGAAACCCTTCCCCTCACACTGAAACCCCTTCCCCACATACTGAAACTCCTTCCCCACGCACTGAAACACCTTCCTCACACACTGAAACCCCTTCCGCACACAGTTAAACCCTTCCCCACACTCTGAAACCCCCTCCCCACTCACTGAAACCCCTTCCCCTCACACTGAATACCCTTCCGCACACAATTAAACACCTACCCCACACAATGAAACACCTTCCCCACACACTGAATCCCCTTCCCCACAGACTGAAACCCCTTCCGCACACAATGAAACAACTTCCCCACACACTGGAACCCCTTCCCCACACACTGAAACACCTTCTGCACGCACTGAAACCCCTTCCGCACATACTGAAAGACCTTCCCCACACACTGAAACCCCTTTCCCACTCACTGAAACCCCTTCCACACACACTGAAACACCTTCCCCACACACTGAAACCCCTTCCGCACACAGTGAAACCCTTCCCCACTCACTGAAACCCCTTCCCCACACACGAAAACACCTTCCGCACACAGTGAAACCCTTCCCCACTCACTGAAACCCTTCCCCACACACTGAAACCCCTTCGCACACACTGAAACACCTTCCCTGCACACTGAAACACCTTCCCCACACACTGAAACCCCTTCCCCACACACTGAAACACCTTCCCCACACACCGAAACACCTTCCCCACACACTGAAACCCCTTCCCCAAACACTGAAACCACTTCCCCACACACTGAAACACATTCCCCACACTCTGAAACACCTTCCCCACTCACTGAAACCCCTTCCCCACACACTGAAACAATTACCCAAACTCTGAAACCACTTCCCCACAAACTGAAACACCTTCTCCACACACTTAAACACCTTCCCCACACACTGAAACCCTTCCCCACACACTGAAACACGTTACCCACACACTGAAACACCTTCAGCACACACAGAAGTCCATCCCCACACACTGAAACCCCTTCCGACACACTGAAACTCCTTCCCCGCACACTGAAACACCTTCCCCACGCACTGAAACACCTTCCTCACACACTGAAACCCCTTCCGCACACAGTTAAACCCTTCCCCACACTCTGAAACCCCCTCCCCACTCACTGAAACCCCTTCCCCTCACACTGAATACCCTTCCGCACACAATTAAACACCTACCCCACACAATGAAACACCTTCCCCACACACTGAATCCCCTTCCCCACAAACTGAAACCCCTTCCGCACACAATGAAACAACTTCCCCACACACTGGAACCCCTTCCCCACACACTGAAACACCTTCTGCACGCACTGAAACCCCTTCCGCACATACTGAAAGACCTTCCCCACACACTGAAACCCCTTCCCCACTCACTGAAACCCCTTCCACACACACTGAAACACCTTCCCCACACACTGAAACCCCTTCCGCACACAGTGAAACCCTTCCCCACTCACTGAAACCCCTTCCCCACACACGGAAACACCTTCCCCACACACTGAAACCCTTCCCCACTCACTGAAACCCTTCCCCACACACTGAAACCCCTTCGCACACACTGAAACACCTTCCCTGCACACTGAAACACCTTCCCCACAGACTGAAACCCCTTCCCCACACACTGAAACACCTTCCCCACACACCGAAACACCTTCCACACACACTGAAACCCCTTCCCCAAACACTGAAACCCCTTCCCCACACACTGAAACACATTCCCCACACTCTGAAACACCTTCCCCACTCACTGAAACCCCTTCCCCACACACTGAAACAATTACCCAAACTCTGAAACCCCTTCCCCACAGACTGAAACACCTTCCCCACACACTTAAACACCTTCCCCACACACTGAAACCCTTCCCCACACACTGAAACACGTTGCCCACACACTGAAACACCTTCCGCACACACAGAAGTCCATCCCCACACACTGAAACCCCTTCCGACACACTGAAACTCCTTCGCCGCACACTGAAACACCTTCCCCACACACTGAAACCCCTTCCCCACACACTGAAACACATTCCCCACACACCAAAACACCTTCCCCACACACTGAAACGCCTTCCGCACACACTGAAACACTTCCCCACAAACTGAATCACCTTCTCCACACACTGCGACCCTTCCCCACACACTGAAACACCTTCGCACACACTGAAACACTTCCCCACAAACTGAATCACCTTCCCCACACACTGAAAACCCTTCCCCACACACTGAAACAGCTTTCTCACACACTGAAACACCTTCCCCACACAATGAAACCCCTACCCCACACAATGCAACACGTCCTCACACACTGAAACACCTTCCCCACACACTGAAACCCCTTCCCCACACACTGAAACCGTTCCCCAAACACTGATACCCATTCACCACACACTGAAACACATTGCCCACACACTGAAATCCTTCCAAACACACTGAAACACGTTTCCCACACACTGAAACCCCTTCCCCACACAAAGAAACCCCTTCCCCACACACCGAAACGCCTTCCGCACTGACTGAAACCCCTTCCGCACGCACTGAAACACCTTCACCACACTCTGAAACACCTTCCCCACAACACTGAAACCCCTTCCGCACATACTGAAACACCTTCCCCACACACTGAAACCCCTTCCACACACACTGAAACCCTGCCCCACACACAGAAACACATTCCCCACACGCTGAAACACATCCCCACACACTGAAAGCGCTTCCGCACACACTGAAACCCCTTCCCCACACACTGAAACCCCTTCCCCACACACTGAAACAATTACCCAAACTCTGAAACCCCTTCCCCACAGACTGAAACACCTTCCCCACACACTTAAACACCTTCCCCACACACTGAAACCCTTCCCCACACACTGAAACACGTTGCCCACACACTGAAACACCTTCCGCACACACAGAAGTCCATCCCCACACACTGAAACCCCTTCCGACACACTGAAACTCCTTCCCCGCACACTGAAACACCTTCCCCACACACTGAAACCCCTTCCCCACACACTGAAACACATTCCCCACACACCAAAACACCTTCCCCACACACTGAAACGCCTTCCGCACACACTGAAACACTTCCCCACAAACTGAATCACCTTCCCCACACACTGCGACCCTTCCCCACACACTGAAACACCTTCGCACACACTGAAACACTTCCCCACAAACTGAATCACCTTCCCCACACACTGAAAACCCTTCCCCACACACTGAAACAGCTTTCTCACACACTGAAACACCTTCCCCACACAATGAAACCCCTACCCCACACAATGCAACACGTCCTCACACACTGAAACACCTTCCCCACACACTGAAACCCCTTCCCCACACACTGAAACCGTTCCCCAAACACTGATACCCATTCACCACACACTGAAACACATTGCCCACACACTGAAATCCTTCCAAACACACTGAAACACGTTTCCCACACACTGAAACCCCTTCCCCACACAAAGAAACCCCTTCCCCACACACTGAAACGCCTTCCGCACTGACTGAAACCCCTTCCGCACGCACTGAAACACCTTCACTACACTCTGAAACACCTTCCCCACAACACTGAAACCCCTTCCGCACATACTGAAACACCTTCCCCACACACTGAAACCCCTTCCGCACACACTGAAACCCTGCCCCACACACAGAAACACATTCCCCACACGCTGAAACACATCCCCACACACTGAAAGCGCTTCCGCACACACTGAAACAAATCCCCACACACTGAAACCCCTTCCCCACACACTGAAACACCTTCCCCACACACTGAAACTCCTTCCCCACACACTGATACCCCTTCTGCACACAGTGAACCCCTTCCCCACACACTCAAACCCCTTCCCCACACACTGAAGCACATCCCCACACACTGAAACCCCTTCCCCACACACTGAAAACCCTTCCGCACACACTGTAACCCCTTCCCCAAACACTGAAACCCCTTCACCACACACTGAAACCCTTATCGCATGCACTGAAACCTCTTCTGCACACACAGAAACACCTTCCCCACACACTGAAACCCCTTCCCCACACACTGAAACCCCTTCCGCACACACTGAAACACCTTCCCCACACACTGAAACCCCTTCCCCACACACTGAAACCACTTCCGCACACAGTGAAACCCTTCCCCACACACTGAAACCCCTTCCTCACACACTGAGACACATCCCCACACACTGAAACCCCTTCCCCACAAACTGAAACCCCTTCCCCACACACTCAAAACCCTTCCCCACACACTGAACCCCTTCCCCACACTCTGAAACACCTTCCCCACTCACTGAAACCCCTTCCCCACACACTGTAACAATTAGCCAAACTCTGAAACCCCTTCCCCACACACTGAAACACCTTCCCCACAAACTTAAACACCTTCCCCACACACTGAAACCCTTCCCCACACACTGAAACACCTTCCCCACACACTGAAACACCTTCCGCACACACAGAAGACCATCCCCACACACTGAAACCCATCCCCACACACTGAAACACCTTCCCCACACACTGAACCCCCTTCCCCACACACTGAAACACCACCCCACACACAGAAACACATTCACCACAAACTGATACCCCTTCCGCACACACTGACACCCATCCCCAGACACTGAAACCCATCCCCACACACTGAAACCCCTTCCCCACACACTGAAACCCCTTCCCCACACACTGAAACACCTTCCCTACACACTGAAACCCTTTCCCCACACGCAGAAACACCTCCCGCACACACTGAAACACCTTCCCCACACACTGAAATACCTTCTCCAGACACTGAAACACCTTCCTCACACACTGATACCCCTTCCCCACACACTGAAACCGATCCCCACACACTGAAACACGTTGCCCACACACTGAAACCCCATCCACACACACTGAAACACCTTCCCCATAAACTGAAACACCTTCCCCACACAATGAAACACCTTCCCCACACACAGAATCCCCTGCCCCACACACTGAAACACCTTCCGCACACAATGAAACAACTTCACAACACATTGAAACCCCTTCTCCACACACAGAAACACCTACCGCTCAAACTGAAACCCCTTCCCCACACACTGAAACTTCTTCCGCACACACTGAAACCCCTTCCCCACACACTGAAACCCCTTCCACACACAGTAAAACTCCTCGCCACACACTGAAACCCCTTCCGCACACACTGAAACACCTTCCCCACACACTGACACCCCTTCCCCACACACTGAAACACATCCCCACACACTGAAACGCCTTCCCCACACATTGAAACACATCCCCACACACGGAAACACCTTCCCCACACACTGAAACACCTTCCCCACACACTGCAACCCTTCCCCACACACTGAAACCACTTCCGCACACACTGAAACAGCTCCCCACACACTGAAACCCCTTCCCCACACACTGAAACCCCGTCCCCACACACTGAAAAGCCTTCCGCACACACAGTAACACCTTCCCCACACACTGAAACCCCTTCCCCACACACTGAAACCCTTATCACACGCACTGAAACCTCTTCCGCACACACTGAAACACCTTCCCCACACACTGAAACCCCTTCCCCACACACTGAAACCCCTTCCGCACACACTGAAACCCCTTCCCCACACACTGAAACCCCGTCCCCAGACAATGTAATCCTTCCCCACACACTGCAAAACTTCCCCACACACTGAAACCCCTTCCCCACACACTAAAACCCCATCCCCACACACTGAAACCCTTTCCCAGACACTGAATCCCCTTCCTCACACACTGATACCCCTTCCCCACACACTGAAACCCTTCACCAAAAATTGAAACCCTTCCCCTCACACTGAAACCCCTTCCCCACATATTGAAACTCCTTCCCCACGCACTGAAACACCTTCCTCACACACTGAAACCCATTCCGCACACAGTTAAACCCTTCCCCACACTCTGAAACCCCCTCCCCACTCACTGAAACCCCTTCCCCTCACACTGAATACCCTTCCGCACACAATTAAACACCTACCCCACACAATGAAACACCTTCCCCACACACTGAATCCCCTTCCCCACAAACTGAAACCCCTTCCGCACACAATGAAACAACTTCCCCACACACTGGAACCCCTTCCCCAAACACTGAAACACCTTCTGCACGCACTGAAACCCCTTCCGCACACACTGAAAGACCTTCCCCACACACTGAAACCCCTTCCCCACACACTGAAACCCTTTCCACACACACTGAAACACCTTCCCCACACACTGAAACCCCTTCCGCACACAGTGAAACCCTTCCCCACTCACTGAAACCCCTTCCCCACACACGGAAACACCTTCCCCACACACTGAAACCCTTCCCCACTCACTGAAACCCTTCCCCACACACTGAAACCCCTTCGCACACACTGAAACACCTTCCCTGCACACTGAAACACCTTCCCCACACACTGAAACCCGTTCCCCACACACTGAAACACCTTCCCCACACAACGAAACACATTCCCCACACACTGAAACCCCTTCGCCAAACACTGAAACCCCTTCCGCACTCAGTCAAACCCTTCACCACACTCTGAAACCCCTTCCCCACACACTGAAACACCTTCCCCACACACTGAAACCCTTCCCCACACACTGATACCACTTCCGCACACACTGAAACTCCTTCTCCACACACTGAAACCCCTTCCTCACACACTGAAACCCCGTCCCCAGACACTGTAATCCTTCCCCACACACTGAAACACTTTCCCACACATTGAAATCCCTTCCCCACACACTGAAACCCCTTCCCCACACACTGAAACCATTCGCCAGACACTGAATCCCCTTCCTAACACATTGATACCCCTTCCCCACACACTGAAATCCTTCACCATAAACTTAAACCCTTCCCCTCACACTGAAACCCCTTCCCCACATACTGAAACCCCTTCCCCACACACTGAAACCCCTTCCACACACACTGAAGCACCTTCCCCACACACTGAAACCCCTTCCCCACACACTGAAACACATCCCCACACACTGAAACGCCTTCCCCACACACTGAAACACATCCCCACACACTGAAACACCATCCCCACACACTGAAACCCCTTCCCCAAATACTGAAACACCTTCTGCACTCAGTCAAACCCTTCCCCACACACTGAAACACATCCCCACACACTGAAACACCTTCCCCACACACTGAAACCCTTCCCCACACACTGAAACAACTTCCGCACACACTGAAACAGTTTCCCACACACTGAAACCCCTTAACCACACACAGAAACCCTGTCCCCAGACACTGTAATCCTTCCCCACATACTGAAACACTTCCCCACAAACTGAAACCCCTTCCCCACACACTGAAACCCCTTCCCCACACACTGAAACCCCTTCCCCACACACTCAAAACCCTTCCCCACACACTAAAACCCTTCCCCACATTCTGAAACACCTTCCCCACTCACTGAAACCCCTTCCCCACACACTGAAACTATTACCCAAACTCTGAAAACCCTTCCCCACACACTGAAACAACTTCCCCACACACTTAAACACCTTCCCCACACACTGAAACCCTTCCCCACACACTGAAACACCTTGCCCACACACTGAAACACCTTTTCACACACAGAAGTCCATCCCCACACACTGAAACCCATCCCCACACACTGAAACCCCTTCTCCACACACTGAACCCCCTTCCCCACACACTGAAACACCACCCCACACACAGAAACACATTCCCCACATACTGATACCCCTTCTGCACACACTGACAGCCATCCCCACACACTGAAACCCCTTCCGCACACACTGAAACCCATACCCACACACAGAAACACCTTCCCCACACGCTGAAACACATCCCCACACACTGATACCCCTTCTGCACACAGTGAACCCCTTCCGCACACACTCAAACCCCTTCCCCACACACTGAAGCACATCCCCACACACTGAAACCCCTTCCCCACACACTGAAAACCCTTCTGCACACACTGTAACACCTTCCCCACACACTGAAACCCCTTCCCCACACACTGAAACCCCTTCCCCACACACTGAAACCACTTCCGCTCACACTGAAACACCTTCCCCACACACTGAAACCCCTTCCCCACACAGTGAAACCACTTCCGCACACAGTGAAACCCTTCCCCACACACTGAAACCCCTTCCTCACACACTGAAATACATCCCCACACACTGAAACCCCTACCCCACAAACTGAAACCCCTTCCCAACACACTCAAAACCCTTCCCCACACACTGAAAACCTTCCCCACACTCTGAAACACCTTCCCCACTCACTGAAACCCCTTCCCCACACACTGAAACAATTACCCAAACTCTGAAACGCCTTCCCCACACACTGAAACACCTTCCACACACACTGAAACCCCTTCCCCACAAACTGAAACCCCTTCCCCACACACTCAAAACCCTTCCCCACACACTGAAACCCTTCCCCACACACTGAAACACCTTCCCCACTCACTTAAACCCCTTCCCCACACACTGAAACAATTACCCAAACTCTGAAACCCCTTCCCCACACACTGAAACACCTTCCACACACACTTAAACACCTTGCCCACACACTGAAACACCTTCTGCACACACAGAAGTCCATCCCCATACACTGAAACCCATCCCCACACACTGAAACACCTTCCCCACACACTGAACCCCCTTCCCCACACACTGAAACACCACCCCACACACAGAAACACATTCCCCACATACTGATACCCCTTCCGCACACACTGACACCCATCACCACACACTGAAACCCATCCCCACACACTGAAACCCATCCCAACACACTGAAACACCATCCCCACACACTGAAACCCTTTCCCCACACACAGAAACACCTCCCGCACACACTGAAACACATTCCCCACACACTGAAATCCCTTCCCCACACACTGAAATCCCTTCCCAACACACTGAAATACCTTCTCCAGACACTGAAACACCTTCCTCACACACTGATACCACTTCTCCACACACTGAAACCGTTCCCCACACACTGAAACACGTTCCCCACACACTGAAACCCCTTCCCCACACACTGAAACACCTTCCCCATACACTGAAACACCTTCCCCACACAATGAAACACCTTCCCCACACTCAGAATCCCCTGCCCCACGCACTGAAACACCTTCCGCACACAATGAAACAACTTCCCAACACATTGAAACCCCTTCCCCACACACAGAAACACCTTCCGCTCAAACTGAAACCCCTTCCGCACACACTGAAACTCCTTCCCCACACACTGAAACACCTTCCCCACATACTGAAACCCCTTCCACACACAGTGAAACTCCTCGCCACACACTGAAACCCCTTCCCCACACACTGAAACACCTTCCCCACACACTGAAACCCCTTCCCCACTCACTGAAACACATCCCCACACACTGAAACGCCTTCCCCACACACTGAAACACATCCCCACACACTGAAACCCCTTCCCCACACACTGAAACACATTCCCCAAACACTGAAACCCCTTCCGCACTCAGTCAAACCCTTCCCCACATACTGAAACACATCCCCACACACTGAAACACCTTCCCCACACACTGAAACCCTTCCCCACACACTGAAACCACTTCCGCACACACTGAAACAGTTCCCCACACACTGAAACCCCTTCCCCACACACTGAAACCCCGTCCCCACACACTGAAAACCCTTCCGCACACACTGTAACACCTTCCCCACACACTGAAACCCCTTCCCCACACACTGAAACCCTTATCGCACGCACTGAAACCTCTTCCGCACACACTGAAACAACTTACCCACACACTGAAACCCCTTCCCCACACACTGAAACCCCTTCCGCACACACTGAAACACCTTCTTCACACGCTGAAACCCCTTCCCCACACACTGAAACCACTTCCGCACACAGTGAAACCCTTCCCCACACACTGAAACCCCTTTCTCACACACTGAAACACATCCCCACACACTGAAACCCCTTCCCCACACACTGAAACCCCTTCCCCACACACTCAAAACCCTTCCCCACACACTGAAACCCTTCCCCACACTCTGAAACACCTTCCCCACTCACTGAAACCCCTTCCCCACACACTGAAACAATTACCCAAACTCTGAAAACCCTTCCCCACACACTGAAACAACTTCCCCACACACTTAAACACCTTCCTCACACACTGAAGCCCTTCCCCACACACTGAAACACCTTGCCCACACACTGAAACACATTTTCGCACACAGAAGTCCATCCCCACACACTGAAAACCATCCCCACACACTGAAACCCCTTCCCCACACACTGAACCCCCTTCCCCACACACTGAAACACCACCCCACACACAGAAAAACATTCCCCACATACTGATACCCCTTCTGCACACACTGACACCCATCCCCACACACTGAAACGCCTTCCGCACACACTGAAACCCATACCCACACAGAGAAACACCTTCCCCACACGCTGAAACACATCCCCACACACTGAAAGCCATTCCGCACACACTGAAACAAATCCCCACACACTGAAACCCCTTCCCCACACACTGAAACACCTTCCCCACACACTGAAACTCCTTCCCCACACACTGACACCCCTTCTGCTCACAGAGAACCCCTTCCACACACACTCAAACCCCTTCCCCACACATTGAAACCCCTTCCCCACACACTGAAACCCCTTCTGCACACACTGAAACACCTTCTTCACACACTGAAACCCCTTCCCCACACACTGAAACCACTTCCGCACACAGTGAAACCCTTCCCCACACACTGAAAGACCTTTCTCACACACTGAAACACATCCCCACACACTGAAACCCCTTCCCCACACACTGAAACCCCTTCCCCACACACTCAAAACCCTTCCCCACACACTGAAACCCTTCCCCACACTCTGAAACACCTTCCCTACTCACTGAAACCCCTTCCCCACACACTGAAACAATTACCCAAACTCTGAAAACCCTTCCCCACACACTGAAACAACTTCCCCGCACACTTAAACACCTTCCCCACACACTGAAACCCTTCCCCACACACTGAAACACCTTGCCCACACACTGAAACACCTTTTCACACACAGAAGTCCATCCCCACACACTGAAACCCATCCCCACACACTGAAACCCCTTCCCCACACACTGAACCCCCTTCCCCACACACTGAAACACAACCCCACTCACAGAAAAACATTCCCCACATACTGATACCCCTTCTGCACACACTGACACCCATCCCCACACACTGAAACGCCTTCCGCACACACTGAAACCCATACCCACACAGAGAAACACCTTCCCCACACGCTGAAACACATCCCCACACACTGAAAGCCCTTCCGCACACACTGAAACAAATCCCCACACACTGAAACCCCTTCCCCACACACTGAAACACCTTCCCCACACACTGAAACTCCTTCCCCACACACTGATACCCCTTCTGCACACAGTGAACCCCTTCCCCACACACTCAAACCCCTTCCCCACACACTGAAGCACATCCCCACACACTGAAACCCCTTTCTTACACAGTGAAACACATCCCCACACACTGAAACCCCTTCCCCACTCCCTGAAACCACTTCCCCACACACTCACAACCCTTCCCCACTCACTGAAACCCTTCCCCACACTCTGAAACACCTTCCCCACTCACTGAAACCCCTTCCCCACACACTGAAACAATTACCCAAACTCTGAAACCCCTTCCCCACACACTGAAACACCTTCCCCACACACTGAAACCACTTCCGCACACAGTGAAACCCTTCCCCACACACTGAAACCCCTTCCTCACACACTGAAACACATCCCCACACACTGAAACCCCTTCCCCACAAACTGAAACCCCTTCCCCACACAGTCAAAACCCTTCCCCACACACTGAAACCATACCCCACACTCTGAAACACCTTCCCCACTCACTGAAACCACTTCCCCACACACTGAAACAATTACCCAAACTCTGAAACCCCTACCCCACACACTGGAACACCTTCCCCACACACTGAATCCCTTCCCCACACACTGAAACACCTTGCCCACACACTGATACCCCTTCCCCACACACTGAAACCGTTCCCCACACACTGAAACACGTTCCCCACACACTGAAACCCCTTCCCCACACACTGAAACACCTTCCCCATAAACTGAAACACCTTCCCCACACAATGAAACACCTTCCCCACACGCAGAATCCCCTGCCCCACACACTGAAACACCTTCCGCACACAATGAAACACCTTCCCAACACATTGAAACCCCTTCCCCACACACTGAAACACCTTCCGCTCAAACTGAAACCCCTTCCCCAGAAACTGAAACTCCTTCCCCACACACTGAAACCCCTTCCCCACACACTGAAACCCCTTCCACACACAGTGAAACTCTTCCCCACACACTGAACCCCCTTCCCCACACACTGAAACACCACCCCACACACAGAAAAACATTCCCCACATACTGATACCCCTTCTGCACACACTGACACCCATCCCCACACACTGAAACGCCTTCCGCACACACTGAAACCCAGACCCACACAGAGAAACACCTTCCCCACACGCTGAAACACATCCCCACACACTGAAAGCCCTTCCGCACACACTGAAACAAATCCCCACACACTGAAACCCCTTCCCCACACACTGAAACACCTTCCCCACACACTGAAACTCCTTCCCCACACACTGATACCCCTTCTGCAGACAGTGAACCCCTTCCCCACACACTCAAACCCCTTCCCCACACACTGAAGCACATCCCCACACACTGAAACCCCTTCCCCACACACTGAAAACCCTTCTGCACACACTGTAACACCTTCCCCACACACTGAAACCCTTTCCCCACACACTGAAACCTCTTCTGCACACACTGAAACACCTTCCCCACACACTGAAACCCCTTCCCCACACACTCAAACCCCTTCCCCACATACTGATACCACTTCCCCACATACTGAAACACATCCCCGCTGACTGAAACCCCTTCCCCACACACTGAAACGCCTTCCCCACACACTGAAACCACTTCCCCACACACTGAAACACCACCCCACACACTGAAACCCCTTTCTTACACAGTGAAACACATCCCCACACACTGAAACCCCTTCCCCACACACTGAAACCACTTCCCCACACACTCAAAACCCTTCCCCACACACTGAAACCCTTCCCCACACTCTGAACCACCTTCCCCACTCACTGAAACCCCTTCCCCACACACTGAAACAATTACCCAAACTCTGAAACCCCTTCCCCACACACTGAAACACCTTCCCCACACACTGAACCCCCTTCCCCACACACTGAAACACCACCCCACACACAGAAAAACATTCCCCACATACTGATACCCCTTCTGCACACACTGACACCCATCCCCACACACTGAAACGCCTTCCGCACACACTGAAACCCATACCCACACAGAGAAACACCTTCCCCACACGCTGAAACACATCCCCACACACTGAAAGCCATTCCGCACACACTGAAACAAATCCCCACACACTGAAACCCCTTCCCCACACACTGAAACACCTTCCCCACACACTGAAACTCCTTCCCCACACACTGACACCCCTTCTGCACACAGAGAACCCCTTCCACACACACTCAAACCCCTTCCCCACACATTGAAACCCCTTCCCCACACACTGAAACCCCTTCTGCACACACTGAAACACCTTCTTCACACACTGAAACCCCTTCCCCACACACTGAAACCACTTCCGCACACAGTGAAACCCTTCCCCACACACTGAAAGACCTTTCTCACACACTGAAACACATCCCCACACACTGAAACCCCTTCCCCACACACTGAAACCCCTTCCCCACACACTCAAAACCCTTCCCCACACACTGAAACCCTTCCCCACACTCTGAAACACCTTCCCTACTCACTGAAACCCCTTCCCCACACACTGAAACAATTACCCAAACTCTGAAAACCCTTCCCCACACACTGAAACAACTTCCCCGCACACTTAAACACCTTCCCCACACACTGAAACCCTTCCCCACACACTGAAACACCTTGCCCACACACTGAAACACCTTTTCACACACAGAAGTCCATCCCCACACACTGAAACCCATCCCCACACACTGAAACCCCTTCCCCACACACTGAACCCCCTTCCCCACACACTGAAACACAACCCCACTCACAGAAAAACATTCCCCACATACTGATACCCCTTCTGCACACACTGACACCCATCCCCACACACTGAAACGCCTTCCGCACACACTGAAACCCATACCCACACAGAGAAACACCTTCCCCACACGCTGAAACACATCCCCACACACTGAAAGCCCTTCCGCACACACTGAAACAAATCCCCACACACTGAAACCCCTTCCCCACACACTGAAACACCTTCCCCACACACTGAAACTCCTTCCCCACACACTGATACCCCTTCTGCACACAGTGAACCCCTTCCCCACACACTCAAACCCCTTCCCCACACACTGAAGCACATCCCCACACACTGAAACCCCTTTCTTACACAGTGAAACACATCCCCACACACTGAAACCCCTTCCCCACTCCCTGAAACCACTTCCCCACACACTCACAACCCTTCCCCACTCACTGAAACCCTTCCCCACACTCTGAAACACCTTCCCCACTCACTGAAACCCCTTCCCCACACACTGAAACAATTACCCAAACTCTGAAACCCCTTCCCCACACACTGAAACACCTTCCCCACACACTGAAACCACTTCCGCACACAGTGAAACCCTTCCCCACACACTGAAACCCCTTCCTCACACACTGAAACACATCCCCACACACTGAAACCCCTTCCCCACAAACTGAAACCCCTTCCCCACACAGTCAAAACCCTTCCCCACACACTGAAACCATACCCCACACTCTGAAACACCTTCCCCACTCACTGAAACCACTTCCCCACACACTGAAACAATTACCCAAACTCTGAAACCCCTACCCCACACACTGGAACACCTTCCCCACACACTGAATCCCTTCCCCACACACTGAAACACCTTGCCCACACACTGATACCCCTTCCCCACACACTGAAACCGTTCCCCACACACTGAAACACGTTCCCCACACACTGAAACCCCTTCCCCACACACTGAAACACCTTCCCCATAAACTGAAACACCTTCCCCACACAATGAAACACCTTCCCCACACGCAGAATCCCCTGCCCCACACACTGAAACACCTTCCGCACACAATGAAACACCTTCCCAACACATTGAAACCCCTTCCCCACACACTGAAACACCTTCCGCTCAAACTGAAACCCCTTCCCCAGAAACTGAAACTCCTTCCCCACACACTGAAACCCCTTCCCCACACACTGAAACCCCTTCCACACACAGTGAAACTCTTCCCCACACACTGAACCCCCTTCCCCACACACTGAAACACCACCCCACACACAGAAAAACATTCCCCACATACTGATACCCCTTCTGCACACACTGACACCCATCCCCACACACTGAAACGCCTTCCGCACACACTGAAACCCAGACCCACACAGAGAAACACCTTCCCCACACGCTGAAACACATCCCCACACACTGAAAGCCCTTCCGCACACACTGAAACAAATCCCCACACACTGAAACCCCTTCCCCACACACTGAAACACCTTCCCCACACACTGAAACTCCTTCCCCACACACTGATACCCCTTCTGCAGACAGTGAACCCCTTCCCCACACACTCAAACCCCTTCCCCACACACTGAAGCACATCCCCACACACTGAAACCCCTTCCCCACACACTGAAAACCCTTCTGCACACACTGTAACACCTTCCCCACACACTGAAACCCTTTCCCCACACACTGAAACCTCTTCTGCACACACTGAAACACCTTCCCCACACACTGAAACCCCTTCCCCACACACTCAAACCCCTTCCCCACATACTGATACCACTTCCCCACATACTGAAACACATCCCCGCTGACTGAAACCCCTTCCCCACACACTGAAACGCCTTCCCCACACACTGAAACCACTTCCGCACACAGTGAAACCCTTCCCCACACACTGAAACCCCTTTCTTACACAGTGAAACACATCCCCACACACTGAAACCCCTTCCCCACACACTGAAACCACTTCCCCACACACTCAAAACCCTTCCCCACACACTGAATCCCTTCCCCACACTCTGAACCACCTTCCCCACTCACTGAAACCCCTTCCCCACACACTGAAACAATTACCCAAACTCTGAAACCCCTTCCCCACACACTGAAACACCTTCCCCACACACTGAAACCACTTCCGCACACAGTGAAACCCTTCCCCACACACTGAAACCCCTTCCTCACACACTGAAACACATCCCCACACACTGAAACCCCTTCCCCACAAACTGAAACCCCTTCCCCACACAGTCAAAACCCTTCCCCACACACTGAAACCCTACCCCACACTCTGAAACACCTTCACCACTCACTGAAACCCCTCCCCACACACTGAAACAATTACCCAAACTCTGAAACCCCTTCCCCACACACTGAAACACCTTCCCCACACACTGAATCCCTTCCCCACACACTGAAACACCTTGCCCACACACTGATAACCCTTCCCCACACACTGAAACCGTTCCCCACACACTGAAACACGTTACCCACACACTGAAACCCCTTCCCCACACACTGAAACACCTTCCCCATAAACTGAAACACCTTCCCCACACAATGAAACACCTTCCCCACACGCAGAATCCCCTGCCCCACACACTGAAACACCTTCCGCACACAATGAAACACCTTCCCAACACATTGAAACCCCTTCCCCACACACTGAAACACCTTCCGCTCAAACTGAAACCCCTTCCCCAGAAACTGAAACTCCTTCCCCACACACTGAAACCCCTTCCCCACACACTGAAACCCCTTCCACACACAGGGAAACTCTTCCCCACACACTGAAACCCCTTCCCCACACACTGAAACACCTTCCCCACACACTGAAACACCTTCCCCACACACTGTAACACATCCCCACACACTGAAACGCCTTCCCCACACACTGAAACACATCCCCACACACTGAAACACCTTCCCCACACACTGAACCACCTTCCCCAAACACTGAAACCCCTTTCGCACTCAGTCAAACCCTTCCCCACATACTGAAACACATCCCCGCACACTGAAACACCTTCCCCACACACTGAAACCCTTCCCCACACACTGAAACCACTTCCGCACACACTGAAACAGTTCCCCAACACTGAAACCCCTTCCCCACACACTGTAACACCTTCCCCACACACTGAAACCCCTTCCCCACACACTGAAACCCTTATCGCACGCACTGAAACCTCTTCCGCACACACTGAAACACCTTACCCACACACTGAAACCCCTTCCCCACACACTGAAACCCCTTCCGCACACACTGAAACACCTTCACCACACACTGAAACCCCTTCCCCACACACTGAAACCACTTCCGCACACAGTGAAACCCTTCCCCACACACTGAAACCACTTTCTTACACAGTGAAACACATCCCCACACACTGAAACCCCTTCCCCACACACTGAAACCCCTTCCCCATACACTGAAAACCCTTCCCCACACACTGAAACCCTTCCCCATACTCTGAAACACCTTCCCCACTCACAGAAACCCCTTCCCCACACACTGAAACAATTACCCAAACTCTGAAACCCCTTCCCCACACACTGAAACACCTTTCCCACACACTTAAACACCTTCCCCACACACTGAAACCCTTCCCCACACACTGAAACACCTTGCCCACACACTGAAACACCACCCCACACACAGAAACACATTCCCCACATACTGATACCCATTCCGCACCAACTGACACCCATCCCCACACACTGAAACCCGTCCACAAACACTGAAACCCATCCCCACACACTGAAACCACTTCCGCACACACTGAAACACCTTCCACACACACTGAAACCCCTTCCGCACACACTGAAACCCCATCCCCAGACACTGTAATCCTTCCCCACACACTGAAACACTTCCCTACACACTGAAACGCCTTCCCCACACACTGAAACCCCTTCCCCACACACTGAAACACTTCGCTAGACACTGAATCCCCTTCCTAGCACACTGATACCCCTTCCCCACACACTGAAACCCTTCACCAAAAACTGAAACCCTTCCCCTCACACTGAAACCCCTTCCCCACATACTGAAACTCCTTCCCCACACAATGAAACACCTTACCCACACACTGAAACCATTCCGCACACAGTTAAACCCTTCCCCACACACTGAAACCCCCTCCCCACACACTGAAACCCCTTCCCCTCACACTGAATACCCTTCCGCACACAATGAAACACCTACCCCACACAATGAAACACCTTCCCCACACACTGAATCCACTTCCCCACAAACTGAAACCCCTTCCGCACACAATGAAACACCTTCCCCTCACACTGGAACCCCTTCCCCACACACTGAAACACCTTCCGCACGCACTGAAACCCCTTCCGCACACACTGAAACCCCTTCCCCACACACTGAAACACCTTCCACACACACTGAAACACCTTCCCCACACACAGAAACACCTTCCCCACACACTAAAATCCCTTCCTCACACACTGAAACCGTTCCCCAAACACTGATACCCATTCACCACACACTGAAACACATTGCCCACACACTTAAACCCTTCCAAGCACACTGAAACGCATTCCCCACACACAGAAACCCCTTCCTCACACACTGAAACGCCTTCCGCACTGACTGAAACCCCTTCCGCACATACTGAAACACCTTCCCCACACACTGAAACCCTTTCCGCAAATACTGAAACCCTGCCCCACACACAGAAACATCTTCCCCACACACTGAAACACATCCCCACACACTGAAAGCCCTTCCGCAAACACTGAAACAAATCCCCACACACTGAAATCCCTTCCCCACACACAGAAACAACTTCCCCACACACTGAAACTCCTTCCCCACACACTGAAACCCCTTCTGCACACAGTGAAACCCTTCCCCACACACTCAAACCCATTCTCCAGACACTGAAGCACATCCCCACACACTGAAACCCCTTCCCCACACACTGAAAACCCTTCCGCACACACTGTAACACCTTCCCCACACACTGAATCCCATTCCCCATACACTGAAACCCTTATCGCACGCAGTGAAACCCCTTCCGCACACACTGAAACATCTTCCCCACACACTGAAACCCCTTCCCCACACATTGAAACCACTTCCGCACACAGTGAAACCCTTCGCCACACACGCAAACCCCTTCCTCACACACTGGAACACATCCCCACACACTGAAACCGCTTCCCCACACACTGAAACCCCTTCCCCACACACTCAAAACACTTCCCCACACACTGAAACCCTCCACACACTCTGAAACACCTCCCCCACTCATTGAAACCCCTTCCCCACACACTGAAACAATTACCCAAACTCTGAAACCCCTTCCCCACACACTGAAACACCTTCCCCACACACTTAAACACCTTCCCCACACACTTAAAGCCTTCCCCACACACTGAAACACGTTGCCCACACACTGAAACACCTTCCGCACACACAGAAGTCCATCCCCACACACTGAAACCCCTTCCCACACACTGAAACTCCTTCCCCGCACACTGAAACACCTTCCCCACACACTGAAACCTCTTCCCCACACACTGAAACACCTTCCCCACACACCGAAACACCTTCCCCACACACTGAAACCCCTTCCGCACACACTGAAACACCTTCCCCACAAACTGCAACCCTTCCCCACACACTGAAACACCTTCGCACACACTGAAACACTTCCCCACAAATTGAAACACCTTCCCCACACACTGAAAACCCTTCCCCACACACTGAAACAGCTTCCTCACACACTGAAAACCCTTCCCCACACACTGAAACCCCTTCCCCACACAAAGAAACCCCTTCCCCACACACTGAAACGCCTTCCGCACTGACTGAAACCCCTTCCACACACACTGAAACACCTTCACCACACTCTGAAACACCTTCCCCACAACACTGAAACCCCTTCCGCACATACTGAAACACCTTCCCCACACACTGAAACCCCTTCCGCACACACTGAAACCCTGCCCCACACACTGAAAGCCCTTCCGCACACACTGAAACAAATCCCCACACACTGAAACCCCTTCCCCACACACTGAAACACCTTCCCCACACACTGAAACTCCTTCCCCACACACTGATACACCTTCTGCACACAGTGAACCCCTTCCGCACACACTCAAACCCCTTCCCCACACACTGAAGCACATCCCCACACACTGAAACCCCTTCCCCACACACTGAAAACCCTTCCGCACACACTGTAACATCTTCCCCACACACTGAAACCCCTTCCCCACACACTGAAACCCATATCGCATGCACTGAAACCTCTTCTGCACACACTGAAACACCTTCCCCACACACTGAAACCCCTTCCCCACACACTGAAACCCCTTCCGCACACACTGAAACACCTTCCCCACACACTGAAACCCCTTCCCCACACACTGAAACCACTTCCGCACACAGTGAAACCCTTCCCCACACACTGAAACCCCTTCCTCACACACTGAAACACATCCCCACACACTGAAACTCCTTCCCCACTAACTGAAACCCCTTCCCCACACACTCAAAACCCTTCCCCACACACTGAAACCCTTCTCCACACTCTGAAACACCTTCCCCACTCACTGAAACCCCTTCCGCACACACTGAAACAATTACCCAAACTCTGAAACCGCTTTCCCACACACTGAAACACCTTCCCCACACACTTAAACACCTTCCCCACACACTGAAACCCTTCCCCACACACTGAAACACCTTGCCCACACACTGAAACACCTACCGCACACACAGAAGTCCATCCCCACACACTGAAACCCATCCCCACACACTGAAATCCCTTCCCCACACACTGAACCCCCTTTGCCACTCAGTGAAACACCACCCCACACACAGAAACACATTCCCCACATACTGATACCCCTTCCGCACACACTGACACCCATCCCCACACACTCAAAACCCTTCCCCACACACTGAAACCCTTCCCCAAACTTTGAAACACCTTCCCCACTCACTGAAACCCCTTCCCCACACACTGAAACAATTACCCAAACTCTGAAAACCCTTCCCCACACACTGAAACAACTTCCCCACACACTTAAACACCTTCCTCACACACTGAAACCCTTCCCCACACACTGAAACACCTTGCCCACACACTGAAACACCTTTTCACACACAGAAGTCCATCCCCACACACTGAAACCCATCCCCTCACACTGAAACCCCTTCCCCACACACTGAACCCCCTTCCCCACACACTGAAACACCACCCCACACACAGAAAAACATTCTCCACATACTGATACCCCTTCTGCACACACTGACACCCATCCCCACACACTGAAACGCCTTCCGCACACACTGAAACCCATACCCACACAGAGAAACACCTTCCCCACACGCTGAAACACATCCCCACACACACTGAAACACCTTCCGCACACACTGAAACAAATCCCCACACACTGAAACCCCTTCCCCACACACTGAAACACCTTCCCCACACACTGAAACTCCTTCCCCACACACTGATACCCCTTCTGCACACAGTGAACCCCTTCCACGCACACTCAAACCCCTTCCCCACACACTGAAACCCCTTCCCCACACACTGAAACCCCTTCCCCACACACTGAAACCACTTCCGCACACAGTGAAACCCTTCCCCACACACTGAAAGACCTTTCTCACACACTGAAACACATCCCCACACACTGAAACCCCTTCCCCACACACTGAAACCCCTTCCCCACACACTCAAAACCCTTCCCCACACACTGAAACCCTTCCCCACACTCTGAAACACCTTCCCCACTCACTGAAACCCCTTCCCCACACACTTAAACACCTTTCCCACACACTGAAACCCTTCCCCACAGACTGAAACACCTTGCCCACACACTGAAACACCTTTTCACACACAGAAGTCCATCCCCACACACTGAAACCCATCCCCACACACTGAAACCCCTTCCCCACACACTGAACCCCCTTCCCCACACACTGAAACACCACCCCACACACAGAAAAACATTCCCCACATACTGATACCCCTTCTGCACACACTGACACCCATCCCCACACACTGAAACGCCTTCCGCACACACTGAAAGCCATACCCACACAGAGAAACACCTTCCCCACACGCTGAAACACATCCCCACACACTGAAAGCCCTTCCGCACACACTGAAACAAATCCCCACACACTGAAACCCCTTCCCCACACACTGAAACACCTTCCCCACACACTGAAACTCCTTCCCCACACACTGATACTCCTTCTGCACACAGTCAACCTCTTCCCCACACACTCAAACCCCTTCCCCACACACTGAAGCACATCCCCACACACTGAAACCCCTTCCCCAAAACACTGAAAACCCTTCTGCACACACTGTAACACCTTCCCCACACACTGAAACCCTTTCCCCACACGCTGAAACCTCTTCTGCACACACTGAAACACCTTCCCCACACACTGAAACCCCTTCCACACACACTGAAACACCTTCCCCACACACTGAAATCCCTTCCCCACACACTGAAACCACTTCCGCACACAGTGAAACCCTTCCCCACACACTGAAACCCCTTCCTCACACACTGAAACACATCCCCACAAACTGAAACTCCTTCCCCACTAACTGAAACCCCTTCCCCACACACTCAAAACCCTTCCCCACACACTGAAACCCTTCTCCACACTCTGAAACACCTTCCCCACTCACTGAAACCCCTTCCCCACACACTGAAACAATTACCCAAACTCTGAAACCGCTTCCCCACACACTGAAACACCTTCCCCACACACTTAAGCACCTTCCCCACACACTGAAACCCTTCCCCACACACTGAAACACCTTGCCCAAACACTGAAACACCTACCGCACACACAGAAGTCCATCCCCACACACTGAAACCCATCCCCACACACTGAAATCCCTTCCCCACACACTGAACCCCCTTTGCCACTCAGTGAAACACCACCCCACACACAGAAACACATTCCCCACATACTGATACCCCTTCCGCACACACTGACACCCATCCCCACACACTCAAAACCCTTCCCCACACACTGAAACCCTTCCCCACACTTTGAAACACCTTCCCCACTCACTGAAACCCCTTCCCCACACACTGAAACAATTACCCAAACTCTGAAAACCCTTCCCCACACACTGAAACAACTTCCCCACACACTTAAACACCTTCCTCACACACTGAAACCCTTCCCCACACACTGAAACATCTTGCCCACACACTGAAACACCTTTTAACACACAGAAGTCCATCCCCACACACTGAAACCCATCCCCTCACACTGAAACCCCTTCCCCACACACTGAATCCCCTTCCCCACACACTGAAACACCACCCCACACACAGAAAAACATTCTCCACATACTGATACCCCTTCTGCACACACTGACACCCATCCCCACACACTGAAACGCCTTCCGCACACACTGAAACCCATACCCACACAGAGAAACACCTTCCCCACACGCTGAAACACATCCCCACACACACTGAAACACCTTCCGCACACACTGAAACAAATCCCCACACACTGAAACCCCTTCCCCACACACTGAAACACCTTCCCCACACACTGAAACTCCTTCCCCACACACTGATACCCCTTCTGCACACAGTGAACCCCTTCCACACACACTCAAACCCCTTCCCCACACACTGAAACCCCTTCCCCACACACTGAAACCCCTTCCCCACACACTGAAACCACTTCCGCACACAGTGAAACCCTTCCCCACACACTGAAAGACCTTTCTCACACACTGAAACACATCCCCACACACTGAAACCCCTTCCCCACACACTGAAACCCCTTCCCCACACACTCAAAACCCTTCCCCACACACTGAAACCCTTCCCCACACTCTGAAACACCTTCCCCACTCACTGAAACCCCTTCCCCACACACTGAAACAATTACCCAAACTCTGAAAACCCTTCCCCACACACTGAAACAACTTCCCCACACACTTAAACACCTTTCCCACACACTGAAACCCTTCCCCACAGACTGAAACACCTTGCCCACACACTGAAACACCTTTTCACACACAGAAGTCCATCCCCACACACTGAAACCCATCCCCACACACTGAAACCCCTTCCCCACACACTGAACCCCCTTCCCCACACACTGAAACACCACCCCACACACAGAAAAACATTCCCCACATACTGATACCCCTTCTGCACACACTGACACCCATCCCCACACACTGAAACGCCTTCTGCACACACTGAAACCCATACCCACACAGAGAAACACCTTCCCCACACGCTGAAACACATCTCCACACACTGAAAGCCCTTCCGCACACACTGAAACAAATCCCCACACACTGAAACCCCTTCCCCACACACTGAAACACCTTCCCCACACACTGAAACTCCTTCCCCACACACTGATACTCCTTCTTCACACAGTGAACCTCTTCCCCACACACTCAAACCCCTTCCCCACACACTGAAGCACATCCCCACACACTGAAACCACTTCCCCAAAACACTGAAAACCCTTCTGCACACACTGTAACACCTTCCCCACACACTGAAACCCTTTCCCCACACACTGAAACCTCTTCTGCACACACTGAAACACCTTCCCCACACACTGAAACCCCTTCCACACACACTGAAACACCTTCCCCACACACTGAAACCCCTTCCCCACACACTGAAACCACTTCCGCACACAGTGAAACCCTTCCCCACACACTGAAACCCCTTCCTCACACACTGAAACACATCCCCACACACTGAAACCCCTTCCCCACAAACTGAAACCCCTTCCCCACACACTCAAAACCCTTCCCCACACACTGAAACCCTTCTCCACACTCTGAAACACCTTCCCCACACACTGAAACACCTTCCCCACACACTGAAACCACTTCCGCACACAGTGAAACCCTTCTCCACACACTGAAACCCCTTCCTCACACACTGAAACACATCCCCACACACTGAAACCCCTTCCCCACAAACTGAAACCCCTTCCCCACACACTCAAAACCCTTCCCCACACACTGAAACCCTTCCCCACACACTGAAACACCTTCCCCACACACTGAAACACCACCCCACACACAGAAACACATTCCCCACATAATGATACCCCTTCCCCACATACTGAAACACATCCCCGCACACTGAAACCCCTTCCCCACACACTGAAACGCCTTCCCCACACACTGAAACTACTTCCGCACACAGTGAAACCCTTCCCCACACACTGAAACCCCTTTCTTACACAGTGAAACACATCCCCACACACTGAAACCCCTTCCCCACACACTGAAACCACTTCCCCACACACTCAAAACCGTTCCCCACACACTGAAACCCTTCCCCACACTCTGAAACACCTTCCCCACTCACTGAAACCCCTTCCCCACACACTGAAACAATTACCCAAACTCTGAAACCCCTTCCCCACACACTGAAACACCTTCCCCACACACTGAAACCACTTCCGCACACAGTGAAACCCTTCCCCACACACTGAAACCCCTTCCTCACACACTGAAACACATCCCCACACACTGAAACCCCTTCCCCACAAACTGAAACCCCTTCCTCACACAGTCAAAACCCTTCCCCACACACTGAAACCCTACCCCACACTCTGAAACACCTTCCCCACTCACTGAAACCCCTTCCCCACACACTGAAACAATTACCCAAACTCTGAAACCCCTTCCCCACACACTGAAACACCTTCCCCACACACTGAATCCCTTCCACACACACTGAAACACCTTGCCCACACACTGATACCCCTTCCCCACACACTGAAACCGTTCCCCACACACTGAAACACGTTCCCCACACACTGAAACCCCTTCCCCACACACTGAAACACCTTCCCCATAAACTGAAACACCTTCCCCACGCAATGAAACACCTTCCCCACACGCAGAATCCCCTGCCCCACACACTGAAACACCTTCCGCACACAATGAAACACCTTCCCAACACATTGAAACCCCTTCCCCACACACTGAAACACCTTCCGCTCAAACTGAAACCCCTTCCCCAGAAACGGAAACTCCTTCCCCACACACTGAAACCCCTTCCCCACACACTGAAACCCCTTCCACACACAGTGAAACTCTTCCCCACACACTGAAACCCCTTCCCCACACACTGAAACACCTTCCCCACACACTGAAACCCCTTCCCCACACACTGTAACACATCCCCACACACTGAAACGCCTTCCCCACACACTGAAACACATCCCCACACACTGAAACACCTTCCCCACACACTGAAACACCTTCCCCAAACACTGATACTCCTTCTGCACACAGTGAACCTCTTCCCCACACACTCAAACCCCTTCCCCACAAACTGAAGCACATCCCCACACACTGAAACCCCTTCCCCAAACACTGAAAACCCTTCTGCACACACTGTAACACCTTCCCCACACACTGAAACCCTTTCCCCACACACTGAAACCTCTTCTGCACACACTGAAACACCTTCCCCACACACTGAAACCCCTTCCACACACACTGAAACAGCTTCCCCACACACTGAAACCCCTTCCCCACACACTGAAACCACTTCCGCACACAGTGAAACCCTTCCCCACACACTGAAACCCCTTCCTCACACACTGAAACACATCCCCACACACTGAAACCCCTTCCCCACAAACTGAAACCCCTTCCCCACACACTCAAAACCCTTCCCCACACACTGAAACCCTTCCCCACACTCTGAAACACCTTCCCCACTCACTGAAACCCTTTCCCCACACTCTGAAACAATTACCCAAACTCTGAAACCGCTTCCCCACACACTGAAACACCTTCCCCACACACTGAAACACCACCCCACACACAGAAACACATTCCCCACATAATGATACCCCTTCCCCACATACTGAAACACATCCCCGCACACTGAAACCCCTTTCCCACACACTGAAACGCCTTCCCCACACACTGAAACCACTTCCGCACACAGTGAAACCCTTCCCCACACACTGAAACCCCTTTCTTACACAGTGAAACATATCCCCACACACTGAAACCCCTTCCCCACACACTGAAACCACTTCCCCACACACTCAAATCCCTTCCCCACACACTGAAACCCTTCCCCACACTCTGAAACACCTTCCCCACACACTGAAACCCCTTCCCCACACACTGAAACAATTACCCAAACTCTGAAACCCCTTCCCCACACACTGAAACACCTTCCCCACACACTGAAACCACTTCCGCACACAGTGAAACCCTTCCCCTCACACTGAAACCCCTTCCTCACACACTGAAACAAATCCCCACACACTGAAACCCCTTCCCCACAAACTGAAACCCCTTCCCCACACAGTCAAAACCCTTCCCCACACACTGAAACCCTACCCCACACTCTGAAACACCTTCCCCACTCACTGAAACCCCTTCCCCACACACTGAAACAATTACCCAAACTCTGAAACCCCTTCCCCACACACTGAAACACCTTCCCCACACACTGAATCCCTTCCCCACACACTGAAACACCTTGCCCACACACTGATACCCCTTCCCCACACACTGAAACCGTTCCCCACACACTGAAACACGTTCCCCACACACTGAAACACCTTCCCCATAAACTGAAACACCTTCCCCACACAATGAAACACCTTCCCCACACGCAGAATCCCCTGCCCCACACACTGAAACACCTTCCGCACACAATGAAACACCTTCCCAACACATTGCAACCCCTTCCCCACACACTGAAACACCTTCCGCTCAAACTGAAACCCCTTCCCCAGAAACTGAAACTCCTTCCCCACACACTGAAACCCCTTCCCCACACACTGAAACCCCTTCCACACACAGTGAAACTCTTCCCCACACACTGAAACCCCTTCCCCACACACTGAAACACCTTCCCCACACACTGAAACCCCTTCCCCACACACTGAAACACCTTCCCCACACACTGAATCCCTTCCCCACACACTGAAACACCTTGCCCACACACTGATACCCCTTCCCCACACACTGAAACCGTTCCCCACACACTGAAACACGTTCCCCACACACTGAAACCCCTTCCCCACACACTGAAACACCTTCCCCATAAACTGAAACACCTTCCCCACACAATGAAACACCTTCCCCACACGCAGAATCCCCTGCCCCACACACTGAAACACCTTCCGCACACAATGAAACACCTTCCCAACACATTGAAACCACTTCCCCACACACTGAAACACCTTCCGCTCAAACTGAAACCCCTTCCCAAGAAACTGAAACTCCTTCCCCACACACTGAAACCCCTTCCCCACACACTGAAACCCCTTCCACACACAGGGAAACTCTTCCCCACACACTGAAACCCCTTCCCCACACACTGAAACACCTTCCCCACACACTGAAACCCCTTCCCCACACACTGTAACACATCCCCACACACTGAAACGCCTTCCCCACACACTGAAACACATCCCCACACACTGAAACACCTTCCCCACACACTGAAACACCTTCCCCAAACACTGAAACCCCTTCCGCACTCAGTCAAACCCTTCCCCACATACTGAAACACATCCCCGCACACTGAAACACCTTCCCCACACACTGAAACCCTTCCCCACACACTGCAACCACTTCTGCACACACTGAAACAGTTCCCCAACACTGAAACCCCTTCCCCACACACTGTAACACCTTCCTCACACACTGAAACCCCTTCCCCACACACTGAAACCCTTATCGCACGCACTGAAACCTCTTCCGCACACACTGAAACACCTTACCCACACACTGAAACCCCTTCCGCACACACTGAAACAGCTTCACCACACACTGAAACCCCTTCCCCACACACTGAAACCACTTCCGCACACAGTGAAACCCTTCCCCACACACTGAAACCTCTTTCTTACACAGTGAAACACATCCCCACACACTGAAACCCCTTCCCCACACACTGAAACCCCTTCCCCACACACTCAAAACCCTTCCCCACACACTGAAACCCTTCCCCATACTCTGAAACACCTTCCCCACTCACTGAAACCCCTTCCCCACACACTGAAACAATTACCCAAACTCTGAAACCCCTTCCCCACACACTGAAACACCTTTCCCACACACTCAAACACCTTCCCCACACACTGAAACCCTTCCCCACACACTGAAACACCTTGCCCACACACTGAAACACCTTTTCACACACAGAAGTCCATCCCCACACATTGAAACCCATCCCCACACACTGAAACCCCTTCCCCACACACTGAACCCCCTTCCCCACACACTGAAACACCACCCCACACACAGAAACACATTCCCCACATACTGATACCCATTCCGCACCAACTGACACCCATCCCCACACACTGAAACCCGTCCCCAAACACTGAAACCCATCCCCACACACTGAAACCACTTCCGCACACACTGAAACCCCTTCCCCACACACTGAAACCCTTCACTAGACACGGAATCCCCTTCCTAGCACACTGATACCCCTTCCCCACACACTGAAACCATTCACCAAAAACTGAAACCCTTCCCCTCACACTGAAACCCCTTCCCCACATACTGAAACTCCTTCCCCACACACTGAAACACCTTACCCACACACTGAAACCATTCCGCACACAGTTAAACCCTTCCCCACACACTGAAACCCCCTCCCCACACACTGAAACCCCTTCCCCTCACACTGAATACCCTTCCGCACACAATGAAACACCTACCCCACACAATGAAACACCTTCCCCACACACTGAATCCACTTCCCCACAAACTGAAACCCCTTCCGCACACAATGAAACACCTTCCCCTCACACTGGAACCCCTTCCCCACACACTGAAACACCTTCCGCACGCACTGAAACCCCTTCCGCACACACTGAAACCCCTTCCCCACACACTGAAACACCTTCCACACACACTGAAACACCTTCCCCACACACAGAAACACCTTCCCCACACACTAAAACCCCTTCCTCACACACTGAAACCGTTCCCCAAACACTGAAACCCATTCACCACACACTGAAACACATTGCCCACACACTGAAACCCTTCCAAGCACACTGAAACGCATTCCCCACACACAGAATCCCCTTCCCCACACAAAGAAACCCCTTCCCCACACACTGAAACGCCTTCCGCACTGACTGAAACCCCTTCCGCACACACTGAAACACATTCCCCACACACTGAATCCCCTTCCCCACAACACTGAAACCCTTTCCGCACATACTGAAACACCTTCCCCACACACTGAAACCCCTTCTGCACATACAGAAACCCTGGCCACACACAGAAACATCTTCCCCACACACTGAAACACATCCCCACACACTGAAAGCCCTTCCGCACACACTGAAACAAATCCCCACACACTGAAATCCCTTCCCCACACACAGAAACACCTTCCCCACACACTGAAACTCCTTCCCCACACACTGAAACCCCTTCTGCACACAGTGAAACCCTTCCCCACACTCACAAACCCATTCTCCAGACACTGAAGCACATCCCCACACACTGAAACCCCTTCCCCACACACTGAAAACCCTTCCGCACACACTGTAACACCTTCCCCACACACTGAATCCCATTCCCCATACGCTGAAACCCTTATCGCACGCAGTGAAACCCCTTCCGCACAGACTGAAACATCTTCCCCACACACTGAAACCCCTTCCCCACACATTGAAACCACTTCCGCACACAGTTAAACCCTTCCCCACACACGCAAACCCCTTCCTCACACACTGAAACACATCCCCACACACTGAAACCGCTTCCCCACACACTGAAACCCCTTCCCCACACACTCAAAACACTTCCCCACACACTGAAACCCTCCACACACTCTGAAACACCTCCCAAACTCATTGAAACCCCATCCCCACACACTGAAACAATTACCCAAACTCTGAAACCCCTTCCCCACACACTGAAACACCTTCCCCACACACTTAAACACCTTCCCCACACACTGAAAGCCTTCCCCACACACTGAAACTCCTTCCCCGCACACTGAAACACCTTCCCCACACACTGAAACCTCCTCCCCACACACTGAAACACCTTCCCCACACACCGAAACACCTTCCCCACACACTGAAACCCCTTCCGCACACACTGAAACACCTTCCCCACAAACTGCAACCCTTCCCCACACACTGAAACACCTTCGCACACACTGAAACACTTCCCCACAAATTGAAACACCTTCCCCACACACTGAAAACCCTTCCCCACACACTGAAACAGCTTCCTCACACACTGAAAACCATTCCCCACACACTGAAACCCCTTCCCCATACAAAGAAACCCCTTCCCCACACACTGAAACGCCTTCCGCACTGACTGAAACCCCTTCCACACACACTGAAACACCTTCACCACACTCTGAACACCTTCCCCACAACACTGAAACCCCTTCCGCACATACTGAAACACCTTCCCCACACACTGAAACCCCTTCCGCACACACTGAAACCCTGCCCCACACACTGAAAGCCCTTCCGCACACACTGAAACAAATCCCCACACACTGAAACCCCTTCCCCACACACTGAAACACCTTCCCTACACACTGAAACTCCTTCCCCACACACTGATACACCTTCTGCACACAGTGAACCCCTTCCGCACACACTCAAACCCCTTCCCCACACACTGAAGCACATCCCCACACACTGAAACCCCTTCCCCACACACTGAAAACCCTTCCGCACACACTGTAACATCTTCCCCACACACTGAAACCCCTTCCCCACACACTGAAACCCTTATCGCATGCACTGAAACCTCTTCTGCACACACAGAAACACCTTCCCCACACACTGAAACCCCTTCCCCACACACTGAAACCCCTTCCGCACACACTGAAACACCTTCCCCACACACTGAAACCCCTTCCGCACACACTGAAACACATCCCCACACACTGAAACCCCTTCCCCACTAACTGAAACCCCTTCCCCACACACTCAAAACCCTTCCCCACACACTGAAACCCTTCCCCACACTCTGAAACACCTTCCCCACTCACTGAAACCCCTTCCCCACACACTGAAACAATTACCCAAACTCTGAAACCGCTTCCCCACACACTGAAACACCTTCCCCACACACTTAAACACCTTCCCCACACACTGAAACCCTTCCCCACACACTGAAACACCTTGCCCACACACTGAAACACCTACCGCACACACAGAAGTCCATCCCCACACACTGAAACACATCCCCACACACTGAAATCCCTTCCCCACGCACTGAACCCCCTTTGCCACTCAGTGAAACACCACCCCACACACAGAAACACATTCCCCACATACTGATACCCCTTCCGCACACACTGACACCCATCCCCACACACTGAAACCCATCCCCACACACTGAAACACCTCCCGCACACACTGAAACATTTCCCCACACACTGAAATCCCTTCCCCACACACTGAAATTCCTTCTCCAGACACTGAAACACCTTCCTCACACACTGATACCCCTTCCCCACACACTGAAACCATTCCCCACACACTGAAACACGTTCCCCAAACACTGAAACCCCTTTCCCACACACTGAAACACCTTCCCCATACACTGAAACACCTTCCCCACACAATGAAACACCTTCCCCACACACAGAAACACCTTCCCAACACATTGAAACCCTTTCCACACACACCGAAACATCTTCCGCTCAAACTGAAACCCCTTCCCCACACACTGAAACTCCTTCCCCACACACTGAAACCCCTTCCCCACACACTGAAACCCCTTCCACACACAGTGAAACTCTTCCCCACACATTGAAACCCCTTCCCCACACACTGAAACACCTTCCCCACACAATGAAACCCCTTCCCCACACACTGGAACACATCCCCACACACTGAAACGCCTTCCCCACACACTGAAACACATCCCCACACACTGAAACACCTTCCCCACACACTGAAGCACCTTCCCCAAACACTGAAACCCCTTCCGCACTCAGTCAAACCCTTCCCCACATACTGAAACATATCCCCACACATTGAAACACCTTCCCCACACACTGAAACCCTTCCCCACATACTGAAACCACCTCTGCACACACTGAAACAGTTCCCCACACACTGAAACCCCGTCCCCACACACTGAAACCCCGTCCCCACACACTGAAAACCCTTCCGCACACACTGTAACACCTTCCCCACACACTGAAACCCCTTCCCCACACACTGAAACCCTTATCGCACGCACTGAAACCTCTTCCGCAAACACTGAAACACCTTCCCCACACACTGAAACCCCTTCCCCACACACTGAAACCCCTTCCGCACACACTGAAACACCTTCACCACTCACTGAAACCCCTTCCCCACGCACTGAAACCACTTCCGCACACAGTGAAACCCTTCCCCACACACTGAAACCCCTTTCTCACACACTGAAACACATCCCAACACACTGAAACCCCTTCCCCACACACTGAAACCCCTTCCCCACACACTCAAAACCCTTCCCCACACACTGAAACCCTTCCCCACACTCTGAAACACCTTCCCCACTCACTTAAAACTCTTCCCCACCCACTGAAACACCTTCCCCACACACTGAACCCCCTTCCCCACACACTTAAACACCACCCCACACACAGAAACACATTCCCCACATACTGATACCCCTTCCGCACACACTGACACCCATCCCCACACACTGAAACCCATCCCCACACACTGAAACCCATCCCCACACAGTGAAACACCTTCCCCACACACTGAAACCCTTTCTCCACACACTGAAACACCTCCCGCACACACTGAAACACCTTCCCCACACACTGAAATACCTTCTCCAGACACTGAAACACCTTCCTCTCACACTGATACCCCTTCCCACACACTGAAACCGTTCCCCACACACAGAAACACGTTCCCCACACACTGAAACCCCTTACCCACACACTGAAACACCTTCCCCATACACTGAAACACCTTCCCCACGCAATGAAACACCTTCCGCTCAAACTGAAACCCCCTCCCCACACACTGAAACGCCTTCCCCTCACACTGAATACCCTTCCGCACACAATGAAACAACTACCCCACACAATGAAACACCTTCCCCACACACTGAATCCACTTCCCCACAAACTGAAACCCCTTCCGCTCACAATGAAACACCTTCCCCACACACTGGAACCCCTTCCCCACACACTGAAACACCTTCCGCACGCACTGAAACCCCTTCCGCACACACTGAAATACTTTCCCCACACACTGCAACCCTTCCTCACACACTGAAACACCTTCACCACACACTGAAACACTTCCCCACACACTGAAACACCTTCCCCACACACTGAAAACCCTTCCCCATACACTGAAACACCTTGCCACACACTTAAACACCTTCCCCGCACACTGAAACACCTTCCCCACTCACTGAAACCCCTGCCCCACACACTGAAACACCTTCCCCACACACCGAAACACCTTCCACACACACTGAAACCCCTTCCGCACACACTGAAACACTTTCCCCACACACTGCAAACCTTCCACACACACTGAAACACCTTCCCCACACACTGAAACAATTCCCCACAGACTGAAACACCTTCCCCACACACTGAAAACCCTTCCCCACACACTGAAACACCTTCCTCACACACAGAAACCCCTTCCCCACACACTGAAATCCCTTCCGCACACAGTGAAACCCTTCCCCACACACTGAAACCCCTTACTCACACACTGAAAACCCTTCGCCACACACTGATACCCATTCACCACACACTGAAACACATTGCCCACACACTGAAAACCTTCCAAACACACTGAAACCCCTTCCGCACATACCGAAACACCTTCCCCACACACTGAAACCCCTTCCGCACACACTGAAACGCCTTCCGCTCTGACTGAAACCCCTTCCGCACACACAGAAACACATTCCCCACATACTGATACCCCTTCCGCACACACTGACACCCATCCCCACACACTGAAACCCATCCCCACACACTGAAACACTCCCGCACACACTGAAACACCTTCCCCACACACTGAAATCCCTTCCCCACACACTGAAATTCCTTCTCCAGACACTGAAACACCTTCCTCACACACTGATACCCCTTCCCCACACACTGAAACCATTCCCCACACACTGAAACACGTTCCCCAAACACTGAAACCCCTTTCCCACACACTGAAACACCTTCCCCATACACTGAAACACCTTCCCCACACAATGAAACACCTTCCCCACACACAGAATCCCCTGCCCCACACATTGAAAGACCTTCCGCACACACTGAAACACCTTCCCAACACATTGAAACCCTTTCCACACACACTGAAACATCTTCCGCTCAAACTGAAACCCCTTCCACACACAGTGAAACTCTTCCCCACACACTGAAACCCCTTCCCCACACACTGAAACACCTTCCCCACACAATGAAACCCCTTCCCCACACACTGGAACACATCCCCACACACTGAAACGCCTTCCCCACACACTGAAACACATCCCCACACACTGAAACACCTTCCCCACACACTGAAACACCTTCCCCAAACACTGAAACCCCTTCCGCACTCAGTCAAACCCTTCCCCACATACTGAAACATATCCCCACACACTGAAACACCTTCCCCACACACTGAAACCCTTCCCCACACACTGAAACCACCTCCGCACACACTGAAACAGTTCCCCACACACAGAAACCCCGTCCCCACACACTGAAACCCCGTCCCCACACACTGAAAACCCTTCCGCACACACTGTAACACCTTCCCCACACACTGAAACCCCTTCCCCACACACTGAAACCCTTATCGCATGCACTGAAACCTCTTCCGCACACACTGAAACACCTTCCCCTCACACTAAAACCCCTTCCCCACACACAGTGAAACCCCTTCCGCACACACTGAAACACCTTCACCACTCACTGAAACCCCTTCCCCACACACTGAAACCACTTCCGCACACAGTGAAACCCTTCCCCACACACTGAAACCCCTTCCCCACACACTGAAACCCCTTCCCCACACACTCAAAACCCTTCCCCACACACTGAAACCCTTCCCCACACTCTGAAACACCTTCCCCACTCACTGAAACCCCTTCGCCACATACTTAAACACCTTCCCCACACACTGAAACACTTCCCCACACACTGAAACACCTTGCCCACACACTGAAACACCTTTTCACACACAGAAGTCCATCCCCACACACTGAAACCCATCCCCACACACTGAAACCCCTTCCCCACACACTGAACCCCCTTCCCCACACACTTAAACACCACCCCACACACAGAAACACATTCCCCACATACTGATACCCCTTCCGCACACACTGACACCCATCCCCACACACTGAAACCCATCCCCACACAGTGAAACACCTTCCCCACACACTGAAACCCTTTCTCCACACACTGAAACACCTCCCGCACACACTGAAACACCTTCCCCACACACTGAAATACCTTCTCCAGACACTGAAACACCTTTTTCACACACTGATACCCCTTCCCACACACTGAAACCGTTCCCCACACACAGAAACACGTTCCCCACACACTGAAACCCCTTACCCACACACTGAAACACCTTCCCCATACACTGAAACACCTTCCCCACACAATGAAACACCTTCCGCTCAAACTGAAACCCCCTCCCCACACACTGAAACGCCTTCCCCTCACACTGAATACCCTTCCGCACACAATGAAACAACTACCCCACACAATGAAACACCTTCCCCCACACTGAATCCACTTCCCCACAAACTGAAACCCCTTCCGTTCACAATGAAACACCTTCCCCACACACTGGAACCCCTTCCCCACACACTGAAACACCTTCCGCACGCACTGAAACCCCTTCCGCACACACTGAAATACTTTCCCCACACACTGCAACCCTTCCCCACACACTGAAACACCTTCACCACACACTGAAACACTTCCCCACACACTGAAACACCTTCCCCACACACTGAAAACCCTTCCCCATACACTGAAACACCTTGCCACACACTTAAACACCTTCCCCGCACACTGAAACACCTTCCCCACTCACTGAAACCCCTGCCCCACACACTGAAACACCTTCCCCACACACCGAAACACCTTCCACACACACTGAAACCCCTTCCGCACACACTGAAACACTTTCCCCACACACTGCAACCCTTCCACACACACTGAAACACCTTCCCCACACACTGAAAACCCTTCCCCACACACTGAAACACCTTCCTCACACACTGAAACCCCTTCCCCACACACTGAAACCCCTTCCGCACACAGTGAAACCCTTCCCCACACACTGAAACCCCTTCCTCACACACTGAAAACCCTTCGCCACACACTGATACCCATTCACCACACACTGAAACACATTGCCCACACACTGAAAACCTTCCAAACACACTGAAACCCCTTCCGCACATACCGAAACACCTTCCCCACACACTGAAACCCCTTCCGCACACACTGAAACGCCTTCCGCTCTGACTAAAACCCCTTCCGCACACACTGAAACACCTTCCCCACACACTGAAACACATTCCCCACAACACTGAAACCCCTTCCGCACATACCGAAACACCTTCCCCACACACTGAAACCCCTTCCGCACACACTGAAACCCTGCCCCACACACAGAAACACCTTCCCCACACACTGAAACTCATCCCCACACACTGAAAGCCCTTCCGCACACACTGAAACAAATCCCCACACACTGAAACCCCTTCCCCACACACTGAAACACCTTCCCCACACACTGAAACTCCTTCCCCACACACTGAAGCCCATTCTGCACGCAGTGAAACCCTTCCCCACACACTCAAACCCCTTCCCCACACACTGAAAACCCTTCTGCACACACTGTAACACCTTCCCCACACACTGAAACCCCTTCCCCACACACTGAAACCCTTATCGCACACACTGAAACCTCTTCCGCACACACTGAAACACCTTCCCCACACACTGAAACCCCTTCCCCACACACTGAAACCCCTTCCGCACACACTGAAACACCTTCCCCACACACTGAAACCCCTTCCCCACACACTGAAACCCCTTCTGCACACACTGAAACACCTTCCCCACACACTGAAACCCCTTCCCCACACACTGAAACCCCTTCCGCACACAGTGAAACCCTTCCCCACACACTGAAACCCCTTCCTTACACACTGAAACACATGCCCACACACTGAAACCCCTTCCCCATACACTGAAACCCCTTCCCCACACACTCAAAACCCTTCCCCACACACTGAAACCCTTCCCCACACTCTGAAACACCTTCCCCACTCACTGAAACCCCTTCCCCACACACTGAAACAATTACCCAAACTCTGAAACCCCTTCCCCACTCACTGAAACACCTTCCCCACACACTGAAACACATCCCCACACACTGAAACGCCTTCCCCACACACTGAAACACATCCCAACACACTGAAACACCTTCCCCACATACTGAAACCCCTTCCCCAAACACTGACACCCCTTCCGCACTCAGTCAAACCCTTCCCCACATACTGAAACACATCCCCACACACTGAAACACCTTCCCCACACACTGAAACCCTTCCCCACACACTGAAACCACTTCCGCACACACTGAAACAGTTCCCCACACACTGAAACCCCTTCCCCACACACTGAAACCCCGTCCCCACAGACTGAAAACCCTTCCGCACACACAGTAACACCTTCCCCACACACTGAAACCCCTTCCCCACACACTGAAACCCTTATCGCACGCACTGAAACCTCTTCCGCACACACTGAAACACCTTACCCACACACTGAAACCCCTTCCCCTCACACTGAAACCCCTTCCGCACACACTGAAACACCTTCCCCCCACACTGAAACCCCTTCCCCACACACTGAAACCACTTCCGCACACAGTGAAACCCTTCCCCACACACTGAAACCCCTTTCTCACACACTGAAACACATCCCACACACTGAAACACCTTCCCCACACACTGAAACCCTTTCCCCACACACTGAAACACCTCCCGCACACACTGAAACACCTTCCCCACACACTGAAATCCCTTCCCCACACACGGAAATACCTTCTCCAGACACTGAAACACCTTCCTCACACACTGATACCCCTTCCCCACACACTGAAACTGTTCCCCACACACAGAAGCACGTTCACCACACACTGAAACCCCTTCCCCACTCACTGAAACACCTTCCCCATACACTGAAACACCTTCCCCACACAATGAAACACCTTCCCCACACACAGAAATCCCTGCCCCACACACTGAAACACCTTCCGCACACACTGAACCCCCTTTGCCACTCAGTGAAACACCACCCCACACACAGAAACACATTCCCCACATACTGATACCCCTTCCGCACACACTGACACCCATCCCCACACACTGAAACCCATCCCCACACACTGAAACACCTCCCACACACACTGAAACACATCCCCACACACTGAAACCCCTTCCCCACTAACTGAAACCCCTTCCCCACAGACTCAAAACCCTTCCCCACACACTGAAACCCTTCCCCACACCCTGAACACCTTCCCCACTCACTGAAACCCCTTCCCCACACACTGAAACAATCACCCAAACTCTGAAACCGCTTCCCCACACACTGAAACACCTTCCCCACACACTTAAACATCTTCCCCACACACTGAAACCCTTCCCCACACACTGAAACACCTTGCCCACACACTGAAACACCTACCGCACACACAGAAGTCCATCCCCACACACTGAAACCCATCCCCACACACTGAAATCCCTTCCCCACACACTGAACCCCCTTTGCCACTCAGTGAAACACCACCCCACACACAGAAACACATTCCCCACATACTGATACCCCTTCCGCACACACTGACACCCATCCCCACACACTGAAACCCATCCCCACACACTGAAACACCTCCCGCACACACTGAAACACCTTCCCCACACACTGAAGTCCCTTCCCCACACACTGAAATTCCTTCTCCACACACTGAAACCACTTCCGCACACAGTGAAACCCTTCCCCACACACTGAAACCCCTTTCTCACACACTGAAACACATCCCCACACACTGAAACCATTCCCCACACACTGAAACACGTTCCCCAAACACTGAAACCCCTTTCCCACACACTGAAACACCTTCCCCATACACTGAAACACCTTCCCCACACAATGAAACACCTTCCCCACACACAGAATCCCCTGCCCCACACATTGAAAGACCTTCCGCACACACTGAAACACCTTCCCAAGACATTGAAACCCTTTCCACCCACACTGAAACATCTTCCGCTCAAACTGAAACCCCTTCCCCACACACTGAAACTCCTTCCCCACACACTGAAACCCCTTCCCCACACACTGAAACCCCTTCCACACACACTGAAACTCTTCCCCACACACTGAAACCCCTTCCCCACACACTGAAACACCTTCCCCACACAATGAAACCCCTTCCCCACACACTGGAACACATCCCCACACACTGAAACGCCTTCCCCACACACTGAAACACATCCCCACACACTGAAACACCTTCCCCACACACTGAAACACCTTCCCCAAACACTGAAACCCCTTCCGCACTCAGTCAAACCCTTCCCCACATACTGAAACATATCCCCACACACTGAAACACCATCCCCACACACTGAAACCCTTCCCCACACACTGAAACCACCTCCGCACACACTGAAACAGTTCCCCACACACTGAAACCCCGTCCCCACACACTGAAACCCCGTCCCCACACACTGAAAACCCTTCCGCACACACTGTAACACCTTCCCCACACACTGAAACCCCTTCCGCACACACTGAAACACCTTCACCACTCACTGAAACCCCTTCCCCACACACTGAAACCACTTCCGCACACAGTGAAACCCTTCCCCACACACTGAAACCCCTTTCTCACACACTGAAACACATCCCCACACACTGAAACCCCTTCCCCACACACTGAAACCCCTTCCCCACACTCTGAAACACCTTCCCCACTCACTGAAACCCCTTCCCCACACACTTAAACACCTTCCCCACACACTGAAACACTTCCCCACACACTGAAACACCTTGCCCACACACTGAAACACCTTTTCACACACAGAAGTCCATCCCCACACACTGAAACCCATCCCCACACACTGAAACCCCTTCCCCACACACTGAACCCCCTTCCCCACACACTTAAACACCACCCCACACACAGAAACACATTCCCCACATACTGATACCCCTTCCGCACACACTGACACCCATCCCCACACACTGAAACCCATCCCCACTCACTGAAACCCATCCCCACACAGTGAAACACCTTCCCCACACACTGAAACCCTTTCTCCACACACTGAAACACCTCCCGCACACACTGAAACACCTTCCCCACACACTGAAATACCTTCTCCAGACACTGAAACACCTTCCTCACACACTGATACCCCTTCCCACACACTGAAACCGTTCCCCACTCACAGAAACACGTTCCCCACACACTGAAACCCCTTCCCCACTCACTGAAACACCTTCCCCATACACTGAAACACCTTCCCCACACAATGAAACACCTTCCCCACACACAGAAATCCCTGCCCCACACACTGAAACACCTTCTGCACACACTGAACCCCCTTTGCCACTCAGTGAAACACCACCCCACACACAGAAACACATTCCCCACATACTGATACCCCTTCCGCACACACTGACACCCATCCCCACACACTGAAACCCATCCCCACACACTGAAACACCTCCCGCACACACTGAAACACATCCCCACACACTGAAACCCCTTCCCCACTAACTGAAACCCCTTCCCCACACACTCAAAACCCTTCCCCACACACTGAAACCCTTCCCCACACTCTGAAACACCTTCCCCCCTCACTGAAACCCCATACCCACACACTGAAACAATTACCCAAACTCTGAAACCGCTTCCCCACACACTGAAACACCTTCCCCACACACTTAAACACCTTCCCCACACACTGAAACCCTTCCCCACACACTGAAACACCTTGCCCACACACTGAAACACCTACCGCACACACAGAAGTCCATCCCCACACACTGAAACCCATCCCCACACACTGAAATCCCTTCCCCACACACTGAACCCCCTTTGCCACTCAGTGAAACACCACCCCACACACAGAAACACATTCCCCACATACTGATACCCCTTCCGCACACACTGACACCCATCCCCACACACTGAAACCCATCCCCACACACTGAAACACCTCCCGCACACACTGAAACACCTTCCCCACACACTGAAATCCCTTCCCCACACACTGAAATTCCTTCTCCACACACTGAAACCACTTCCGCACACAGTGAAACCCTTCCCCACACACTGAAACCCCTTTCTCACACACTGAAACACATCCCCACACACTGAAACCATTCCCCACACACTGAAACACGTTCCCCAAACACTGAAACCCCTTTCCCACACACTGAAACACCTTCCCCATACACTGAAACACCTTCCCCACACAATGAAACACCTTCCCCACACACAGAATCCCCTGCCCCACACATTGAAAGACCTTCCGCACACACTGAAACACCTTCCCAAGACATTGAAACCCTTTCCACACACACTGAAACATCTTCCGCTCAAACTGAAACCCCTTCCCCACACACTGAAACTCCTTCCCCACACACTGAAACCCCTTCCCCACACACTGAAACCCCTTCCACACACAGTGAAACTCTTCCCCACACACTGAAACCCCTTCCCCACACACTGAAACACCTTCCCCACACACTGAAACACCTTCCCCAAACACTGAAACCCCTTCCGCACTCAGTCAAACCCTTCCCCACATACTGAAACATATCCCCACACACTGAAACACCATCCCCACACACTGAAACCCTTCCCCACACACTGAAACCACCTCCGCACACACTGAAACAGTTCCCCACACACTGAAACCCCGTCCCCGCACACTGAAACCCCGTCCCCACACACTGAAAACCCTTCCGCACACACTGTAACACCTTCCCCACACACTGAAACCCCTTCCGCACACACTGAAACACCTTCACCACTCACTGAAACCCCTTCCCCACACACTGAAACCACTTCCGCACACAGTGAAACCCTTCCCCACACACTGAAACCCCTTTCTCACACACTGAAACACATCCCCACACACTGAAACCCGTTCCCCACACACTGAAACCCCTTCCCCACACACTCAAAACCCTTTCCCACACACTGAAACCCTTCCCCACAATCTGAAACACCTTCCCCACTCACTGAAACCCCTTCCCCACACACTTAAACACCTTCCCCACACACTGAAACACTTCCCCACACACTGAAACACCTTGCCCACACACTGAAACACCTTTTCACACACAGAAGTCCATCCCCACACACTGAAACGCATCCCCACACACTGAAACCCCTTCCCCACACACTGAACCCCCTTCCCCACACACTTAAACACCACCCCACACACAGAAACACATTCCCCACATACTGATACCCCTTCCGCACACACTGACACCCATCCCCACACACTGAAACCCATCCCCACACACTGAAACCCATCCCCACACAGTGAAACAACTTCCCCACACACTGAAACCCTTTCTCCACACACTGAAACACCTCCCGCACACACTGAAACACCTTCCCCACACACTGAAATACCTTCTCCAGACACTGAAACACCTTCCTCACACACTGATACCCCTTCCCACACACTGAAACCGTTCCCCACACACAGAAACATGTTCCCCACACACTGAAACCCCTTCCCCACTCACTGAAACACCTTCCCCATACACTGAAACACCTTCCCCACACAATGAAACACCTTCCCCACACACAGAAATCCCTGCCCCACACACTGAAACACCTTCTGCACACACTGAACCCCCTTTGCCACTCAGTGAAACACCACCCCACACACAGAAACACATTCCCCACATACTGATACCCCTTCCGCACAGACTGACACCCATCCCCACACACTGAAACCCATCCCCACACACTGAAACACCTCCCGCTCACACTGAAACACATCCCCACACACTGAAACCATTTCCCCACTAACTGAAACCCCTTCCCCACACACTCAAAACCCTTCCCCACACACTGAAACCCTTCCCCACACTCTGAAACACCTTCCCCACTCACTGAAACCCCTTCCCCACACACTGAAACAATTACCCAAACTCTGAAACCGCTTCCCCACACACTGAAACACCTTCCCCACACACTTAAACACCTTCACCACACACTGAAACCCTTCCCCACACACTGAAACACCTTGCCCACACACTGAAACACCTACCGCACGCACAGAAGTCCATCCCCACACACTTAAACCCATCCCCACACACTGAAATCCCTTCCCCACACACTGAACCCCCTTTGCCACTCAGTGAAACACCACCCCACACACAGAAACACATTCCCCACATACTGATACCCCTTCCGCACACACTGACACCCATCCCCACACACTGAAACCCATCCCCACACACTGAAACACCTCCCGCACACACTGAAACACGTTCCCCACACACTGAAATCCCTTCCCCACACACTGAAATTCCTTCTCCACACACTGAAACCACTTCCGCACACAGTGAAACCCTTCCCCACACACTGAAACCCCTTTCTCACACACTGAAACACATCCCCACACACTGAAACCATTCCCCACACACTGAAACACGTTCCCCAAACACTGAAACCCCTTTCCCACACACTGAAACACCTTCCCCACACACTGAAACAATTACCCAAACTCTGAAACCGCTTCCCCACACACTGAAACACCTTCCCCACACACTTAAACACCTTCCCCACACACTGAAACCCTTCCCCACACACTGAAACACCTTGCCCACACACTGAAACACCTACCGCACACACAGAAGTCCATCCCCACACACTGAAACCCATCCCCACACACTGAAATCCCTTCCCCACACACTGAACCCCCTTTGCCACTCAGTGAAACACCACCCCACACACAGAAACACATTCCCCACATACTGATACCCCTTCCGCACACACTGACACAAATCCCCACACACTGAAACCCATCCCCACACACTGAAACACCTCCCGCACACACTGAAACACCTTCCCCACACACTGAAATCCCTTCCCCACACACTGAAATTCCTTCTCCACACACTGAAACCACTTCCGCACACAGTGAAACCCTTCCCCACACACTGAAACCCCTTTCTCACACACTGAAACACATCCCCACACACTGAAACCATTCCCCACACACTGAAACACGTTCCCCACACAATGAAACACCTTCCGCTCAAACTGAAACCCCCTCCCCACACACTGAAACGCCTTCCCCTCACACTGAATACCCTTCCGCACACAATGAAACAACTACCCCACACAATGAAACACCTTCCCCACACACTGAATCCACTTCCCCACAAACTGAAACCCCTTCCGCTCACAATGAAACACCTTCCCCACACACTGGAACCCCTTCCCCACACACTGAAACACCTTCCGCACGCACTGAAACCCCTTCCGCACACACTGAAATACTTTCCCCACACACTGCAACCCTTCCCCACACACTGAAACACCTTCACCACACACTGAAACACTTCCCCACACACTGAAACACCTTCCCACACACTGAAAACCCTTCCCCACACACTGAAACACCTTGCCACACACTTAAACACCTTCCCCGCACACTGAAACACCTTCCCCACTCACTGAAACCCCTGCCCCACACACTGAAACACCTTCCCCACACACCGAAAAACCTTCCCCACACACTGAAACCCCTTCCGCACACACTGAAACACTTTCCCCACACACTGCAACCCTTCCACACACACTGAAACACCTTCCCCACACACTGAAACAATTCCCCACACACTGAAACACCTTCCCCACACACTGAAAACCCTTCCCCACACACTGAAACACCTTCCTCACACACTGAAACACCTTCCCCACACACTGAAACCCCTTCCTCACACACTGAAAACCCTTCGCCACACACTGATACCCATTCACCACACACTGAAACACATTGCCCACACACTGAAAACCTTCCAAACACACTGAAACCCCTTCCGCACATACCGAAACACCTTCCCCACACACTGAAACCCCTTCCGCACACACTGAAACCCCTTCCGCACATACCGAAACACCTTCCCCACACACTCAAAACCCTTCCCCACACACTGAAACCCTTCCCCACACTCTGAAACACCTTCCCCACTCACTGAAACCCCTTCCCCACACACTTAAACACCTTCCCCACACACTGAAACACTTCCCCACACACTGAAACACCTTGCCCACACACTGAAACACCTTTTCACACACAGAAGTCCATCCCCACACACTGAAACCCATCCCCACACACTGAAACCCCTTCCCCACACACTGAACCCCCTTCCCCACATACTTAAACACCACCCCACACACAGAAACACATTCCCCACATACTGATACCCCTTCCGCACACACTGACACCCATCCCCACACACTGAAACCCATCCCCACACACTGAAACCCATCCCCACACAGTGAAACACCTTCCCCACACACTGAAACCCTTTCTCCACACACTGAAACACCTCCCGCACACACTGAAACACCTTCCCCACACACTGAAATACCTTCTCCAGACACTGAAACACCTTCCTCACACACTGATACCCCTTCCCACACACTGAAACCGTTCCCCACACACAGAAACACGTTCCCCACACACTGAAACCCCTTACCCACACACTGAAACACCTTCCCCATACACTGAAACACCTTCCCCACACAATGAAACACCTTCCGCTCAAACTGAAACCCCCTCCCCACACACTGAAACGCCTTCCCCTCACACTGAATACCCTTCCGCACACAATGAAACAACTACCCCACACAATGAAACACCTTCCCCACACACTGAATCCACTTCCCCACAAACTGAAACCCCTTCCGCTCACAATGAAACACCTTCCCCACACACTGGAACCCCTTCCCCACACACTGAAACACCTTCCGCACGCACTGAAACCCCTTCCGCACACACTGAAATACTTTCCCCACACACTGCAACCCTTCCCCACACACTGAAACACCTTCACCACACACTGAAACACTTCCCCACACACTGAAACACCTTCCCACACACTGAAAACCCTTCCCCACACACTGAAACACCTTGCCACACACTTAAACACCTTCCCCGCACACTGAAACACCTTCCCCACTCACTGAAACCCCTGCCCCACACACTGAAACACCTTCCCCACACACCGAAAAACCTTCCCCACACACTGAAACCCCTTCCGCACACACTGAAACACTTTCCCCACACACTGCAACCCTTCCACACACACTGAAACACCTTCCCCACACACTGAAACAATTCCCCACACACTGAAACACCTTCCCCACACACTGAAAACCCTTCCCCACACACTGAAACACCTTCCTCACACACTGAAACACCTTCCCCACACACTGAAACCCCTTCCTCACACACTGAAAACCCTTCGCCACACACTGATACCCATTCACCACACACTGAAACACATTGCCCACACACTGAAAACCTTCCAAACACACTGAAACCCCTTCCGCACATACCGAAACACCTTCCCCACACACTGAAACCCCTTCCGCACACACTGAAACGCCTTCCGCTCTGCCTGAAACCCCTTCCGCACACACTGAAACACCTTCCCCACACACTGAAACACCTTCCCCACAACACTGAAACCCCTTCCGCACATACCGAAACACCTTCCCCACACACTGAAACCCCTTCCGCACACACTGAAGCCCTGCCCCACACACAGAAACACCTTCCCCACACACTGAAACTCATCCCCACAGACTGAAAGCCCTTCCGCACACACTGAAACAAATCCCCACACACTGAAACCCCTTCCCCACACACTGAAACACCTTCCCCACACACTGAAACTCCTTCCCCACACACTGAAACCCATTCTGCACGCAGTGAAACCCTTCCCCACACACTCAATCCCCTTCCCCACACACTGAAAACCCTTCTGCACACACTGTAACACCTTCCCCACACACTGAAACCCCTTCCCCACACACTGAAACCCTTATCGCACACACTGAAACCTCTTCCGCACACACTGAAACCCCTTCCCCACACACTGAAACCCCTTCCCCACACACTGAAACCCCTTCCGCACACACTGAAACACCTTCCCCACACACTGAAAGCCCTTCCCCACACACTGAAACCCCTTCTGCACACACTGAAACACCTTCCCCACACACTGAAACCCCTTCCCCACACACTGAAACCCCTTCCGCACACAGTGAAACCCTTCCCCACACACTGAAACCCCTTCCTCACACACTGAAACACATCCCCACACACTGAAACCCCTTCCCCATACACTGAAACCCCTTCCCCACACACTCAAAACCCTTCCCCACACACTGAAACCCTTCCCCACACTCTGAAACACCTTCCCCACTCACTGAAACCCCTTTCCCACACACTGAAACAATTACCCAAACTCTGAAAACCCATCCCCACTCACTGAAACACCTTCCCCACACACTGAAACACATCCCCACACACTGAAACGCCTTCCCCACACACTGAAACACATCCCAACACACTGAAACACCTTCCCCACATACTGAAACCCCGTCCCCAAACACTGACACCCCTTCCGCACTCAGTCAAACCCTTCCCCACATACTGAAACACATCCCCACACACTGAAACACCTTCCCCACACACTGAAACCCTTCCCCACACACTGAAACCACTTCCGCACACACTGAAACAGTTCCCCACACACTGAAGCCACTTCCCCACACACTGAAACCCCGTCCCCACACACTGAAAACCCTTCCGCACACACTGTAACACCTTCCCCACACACTGAAACCCCTTCCCCACACACTGAAACCCTTATCGCACGCACTGAAACCTCTTCCGCACACACTGAAACACCTTACCCACACACTGAAACCCCTTCCCCTCACACTGAAACCCCTTCCGCACACACTGAAACACCTTCCCCCCACACTGAAACCCCTTCCCCACACACTGAAACCACTTCCGCACACAGTGAAACCCTTCCCCACACACTGAAACCCCTTTCTCACACACTGAAACACATCCCACACACTGAAACACCTTCCCCACACACTGAAACCCTTTCCCCACGCACTGAAACACCTCCCGCACACACTGAAACACCTTCCCCACACACTGAAATCCCTCCCCCACACACGGAAATACCTTCTCCAGACACTGAAACACCTTCCTCACACACTGATACCCCTTCCCCACACACTGAAACCGTTCCCCACACACAGAAGCACGTTCACCACACACTGAAACCCCTTCCCCACTCACTGAAACACCTTCCCCATACACTGAAACACCTTCCCCACACAATGAAACACCTTCCCCACACACAGAAATCCCTGCCCCACACACTGAAACACCTTCCGCACACAATGAAACACCTTCCCAACACATAGAAACCCCTTCCCCACACACTGAGACACCTTCCGCTCAAACTGAAACCCCTTCCCGACACACTGAAACTCCTTCCCCACACACTGAAACACCTTCCACACACACAGAAAAACCTTCCCCACACACTGAAACACCTTCCCCACACACTGAAACCCCTTCCCCACACACTGAAACCCTTATCGCACGCACTGAAACCTCTTCCGCACACACTGAAACACCTTCCCCACACACTGAAACCCCTTCCCCACACACTGAAACCCCTTCCGCACACACTGAAACACCTTCACCACTCACTGAAACCCCTTCCCCACACACTGAATCCACTTCCGCACACAGTGAAACCCTTCCCCACACACTGAAACCCCTTTCTCACACACTGAAACACATCCCCACACACTGAAACCCGTTCCCCACACACTGAAACCCCTTCCCCACACACTCAAAACCCTTCCCCACACACTGAAACCCTTCCCCACACTCTGAAACACCTTCCCCACTCACTGAAACCCCTTCCCCACTGACTTAAACACCTTCCCCACACACTGAAACACTTCCCCACACACTGAAACACCTTGCCCACACACTGAAACACCTTTTCACACACAGAAGTCCATCCCCACACACTGAAACCCATCCCCACACACTGAAACCCCTTCCCCACACACTGAACCCCCTTCCCCACACACTTAAACACCACCCCACACACAGAAACACATTCCCCACATGCTGATACCCCTTCCGCACACACTGACACCCATCCCCACACACTGAAACCCATCCCCACACACTGAAACCCATCCCCACACAGTGAAACACCTTCCCCACACACTGAAACCCTTTCTCCACACACTGAAACACCTCCCGCACACACTGAAACATCTTCCCCACACACTGAAATACCTTCTCCAGACAGTGAAACACCTTCCTCACACACTGATACCCCTTCCCACACACTGAAACCGTTTCCCACACACAGAAACACGTTCCCCACACACTGAAACCCCTTACCCACACACTGAAACACCTTCCCCATACACTGAAACACCTTCCCCACACAATGAAACACCTTCCGCTCAAACTGAAACCCCCTCCCCACACACTGAAACGCCTTCCCCTCACACTGAATACCCTTCCGCACACAATGAAACAACTACCCCACACAATGAAACACCTTCCCCACACACTGAATCCACTTCCCCACAAACTGAAACCCCTTCCGCTCACAATGAAACACCTTCCCCACACACTGGAACCCCTTCCCCACACACTGAAACACCTTCCGCACGCACTGAAACCCCTTCCGCACACACTGAAATACTTTCCCCACACACTGCAACCCTTCCCCACACACTGAAACACCTTCACCACACACTGAAACACTTCCCCACACACTGAAACACCTTCCCCACACACTGAAACCCCTTCCCCACACACTGAAACACCTTGCCACACACTTAAACACCTTCCCCGCACACTGAAACACCTTCCCCACTCACTGAAACCCCTGCCCCACACACTGAAACACCTTCCCCACACACCGAAACACCTTCCCCACACACTGAAACCCCTTCCGCACACACTGAAACACTTTCCCCACACACTGCAACCCTTCCACACACACTGAAACACCTTCCCCACACACTGAAACAATTCCCCACACACTGAAACACCGTCCCCACACACTGAAAACCCTTCCCCACACACTGAAACACCTTCCTCACACACTGAAACCCCTTCCCCACACACTGAAACCCCTTCCGCACACAGTGAAACCCTTCCCCACACACTGAAACCCCTTCCTCACACACTGAAAACCCTTCGCCACACACTGATACCCATTCACCACACACTGAAACACATTGCCCACACATTGAAAACCTTCCAAACACACTGAAATCCCTTCCGCACATACCGAAACACCTTCCCCACACACTGAAACCCCTTCCGCACACACTGAAACGCCTTCCGCTCTGACTGAAACCCCTTCCGCACACACTGAAACACCTTCCCCACACACTGAAACACCTTCCCCACAACACTGAAACCCCTTCCGCACATACCGAAACACCTTCCCCACACACTGAAACCCCTTCCGCACACACTGAAGCCCTGCCCCACACACAGAAACACCTTCCCCACAACACTGAAACCCCTTCCGCACATACCGAAACACCTTCCCCACACACTGAAACCCCTTCCGCACACACTGAAGCCCTGCCCCACACACAGAAACACCTTCCCCACACACTGAAACTCATCCCCACACACTGAAAGCCCTTCCGCACACACTGAAACAAATCCCCACACACTGAAACCCCTTCCCCACACACTGAAACACCTTCCCCACACACTGAAACTCCTTCCCCACACACTGAAACCCATTCTGCACGCAGTGAAACCCTTCCCCACACACTCAAACCCCTTCCCCACACACTGAAAACCCTTCTGCACACACTGTAACACCTTCCCCACACACAGAAACCCCTTCCCCACACACTGAAACCCTTATCGCACACACTGAAACCTCTTCCGCACACACTGAAACACCTTCCCCACACACTGAAACCCCTTCCCCACACACTGAAACCCCTTCCGCACACACTGAAACACCTTCCCCACACTCTGAAACCCCTTCCGCACACACTGAAACCCCTTCTGCACACACTGAAACACCTTCCCCACACACTGAAACCCCTTCCCCACACACTGAAACCCCTTCCGCACACAGTGAAACCCTTCCCCACACACTGAAACCCCTTCCTCACACACTGAAACACATCCCCACACACTGAAACCCCTTCCCCATACACTGAAACCCCTTCTCCACACACTCAAAACCCTTTCCCACACACTGAAACCCTTCCCCACACTCTGAAACACTTTCCCCGCTCACTGAAACCCCTTCCCCACACACTGAAACAATTACCCAAACTCTGAAATCCCATCCCCACTCACTGAAACACCTTCCCCACACACTGAAACACATCCCCACACACTGAAACGCCTTCCCCACACACTGAAACACATCCCAACACACTTAAACACCTTCCCCACATACTGAAACCCCGTCCCCAAACAGTGACACCCCTTCCGCACTCAGTCAAACCCTTCCCCACATACTGAAACACATCCCCACACACTGAAACACCTTCCCCACACACTGAAAGCCTTCCCCACACACTGAAACCACTTCTGCACACACTGAAACAGTTCCCCACACACTGAAACCCCTTCCCCACACACTGAAACCCCGTCCCCACACACTGAAAACCCTTCCGCACACACTGAAACACCTTCCCCACACACTGAAACCCCTTCCCCACACACTGAAACCCTTATCGCACGCACTGAAACCTCTTCCGCACACACTGAAACACCTTACCCACACACTGAAACCCCTTCCCCTCACACTGAAACCCCTTCCGCACACACTGAAACACCTTCCCCCCACACTGAAACCCCTTCCCCACACACCGAAACCACTTCCGCACACAGTGAAACCCTTCCCCACACACTGAAACCCCTTTCTCACACACTGAAACACATCCCACACACTGAAACACCTTCCCCACACACTGAAACCCTTTCCCCACACACTGAAACACCTCCCGCACACACTGAAACACCTTCCCCACACACTGAAATCCCTTCCCCACACACGGAAATACCTTCTCCAGACACTGAAACACCTTCCTCACACACTGATACCCCTTCCCCACACACTGAAACCGTTCCCCACACACAGAAGCACGTTCACCACACACTGAAACCCCTTCCCCACTCACTGAAACACCTTCCCCATACACTGAAACACCTTCCCCACACAATGAAACACCTTCCCCACACACAGAAATCCCTGCCCCACACACTGAAACACCTTCCGCACACAATGAAACACCTTCCCAACACATAGAAACCCCTTCCCCACACACTGAGACACCATCCGCTCAAACTGAAACCCCTTCCCCACACACTGAAACTCCTTCCCCACACACTGAAACACCTTCCACACACACAGAAACAACTTCCCCACACACTGAAACACCTTCCGCACACACTGAAACCCCTTCCAAACACAGTGAAACTCTTCCCCACACACTGAAACCCCTTCCCCACACACTGAAACACCTTCCCCACACACTGAAACCCCTTCCCCACACACTGAAACACCTTCCCCACACACTGAAACCCCTTCCCCACACACTGAAACACATCCCCACACACTGAAACGCCTTCCCCACACACTGAAACCCCTTCCCCACACACTGAAACACCTTCCCTACACACTGAAACCCCTTCCCCAAACATTGAAACCCCTTCCGCACTCAGTCAAACCCTTCCCCACATACTGAAACACATCCCCACACACTGAAACACCTTCCCCACACACTGAAACCCTTCCCCACACACTGAAACCACTTCCGCACACACTGAAAGCGTTCCCCACACTCTGAAACCCCTTCCTCACTCACTGAAACCCCGTCCCCAGACACTGAAACCCCATCCCCACACACTGAAACCCTTCCCCACACACTGAAACCCCTTCCGCACACACTGAAACACCTTCCCCACACACTGAAAGCCCTTCCCCACACACTGAAACCCCTTCTGCACACACTGAAACACCTTCCCCACACACTGAAACCCCTTCCCCACACACTGAAACCCCTTCCGCACACAGTGAAACCCTTCCCCACACACTGAAACCCCTTCCTCACACACTGAAACACATCCCCACACACTGAAACCCCTTCCCCATACTCTGAAACCCCTTCCCCACACACTCAAAACCCTTCCCCACACTCTGAAACCCTTCCCCCCACTCTGAAACACCTTCCCCACTCACTGAAACCCCTTCCCCACACACTGAAACAATTACCCAAACTCTGAAAACCCATCCCCACTCACTGAAACACCTTCCCCACACACTGAAACACATCCCCACACACTGAAACGCCTTCCCCACACACTGAAACACATCCCCACACACTGAAAGGCCTTCCCCACACACTGAAACACATCCCAACACACTGAAACACCTTCCCCACATACTGAAACCCCGTCCCCAAACACTGACACCCCTTCCGCACTCAGTCAAACCCTTCCCCACATACTGAAACACATCCCCACACACTGAAACACCTTCCCCACACACTGAAACCCTTCCCCACACACTGAAACCACTTCCGCACACACTGAAACAGTTCCCCACACACTGAAACCCCTTCCCCACACACTGAAACCCCGTCCCCACACACTGAAAACCCTTCCGCACACACTGTAACACCTTCCCCACACACTGAAACCCCTTCCCCACACACTGAAACCCTTATCGCACGCACTGAAACCTCTTCCGCACACACTGAAACACCTTACCCACACACTGAAACCCCTTCCCCTCACACTGAAACCCCTTCCGCACACACTGAAACACCTTCCCCCCACACTGAAACCCCTTCCCCACACACTGAAACCCCATCCCCACACACTGAAACCCTTCCCCACACACTGAAACCCCTTCCGCACACACTGAAACACCTTCCCCACACACTGAAAGCCCTTCCCCACACACTGAAACCCCTTCTGCACACACTGAAACACCTTCCCCACACACTGAAACCCCTTCCCCACACACTGAAACCCCACCCGCACACAGTGAAACCCTTCCCCACACACTGAAACCCCTTCCTCACGCACTGAAACACATCCCCACACACTGAAACCCCTTCCCCATACACTGAAACCCCTTCCCCACACACTCAAAACCCTTCCCCACACTCTGAAACCCTTCCCCACACTCTGAAACACCTTCCCCACTCACTGAAACCCCTTCCCCACACACTGAAACAATTACCCAAACTCTGAAAACCCATCCCCACTCACTGAAACACCTTCCCCACACACTGAAACACATCCCCACACACTGAAAGGCCTTCCCCACACACTGAAACACATCCCAACACACTGAAACACCTTCCCCACATACTGAAACCCCGTCCCCAAACACTGACACCCCTTCCGCACTCAGTCAAACCCTTCCCCACATACTGAAACACATCCCCACACACTGAAACACCTTCCCCACACACTGAAACCCTTCCCCACACACTGAAACCACTTCCGCACACACTGAAACAGTTCCCCACACACTGAAACCCCTTCCCCACACACTGAAACACCGTCCCCACACACTGAAAACCCTTCCGCACACACTGTAACACCTTCCCCACACACTGAAACCCCTTCCCCACACACTGAAACCCTTATCGCACGCACTGAAACCTCTTCCGCACACACTGAAACACCTTACCCACACACTGAAACCCCTTCCCCTCACACTGAAACCCCTTCCGCACACACTGGAACACCTTCCCCCCACACTGAAACCCCTTCCCCACACACTGAAACCACTTCCGCACACAGTGAAACCCTTCCCCACACACTGAAACCCCTTTTTCACACACTGAAACACATCCCACACACTGAAACACCTTCCCCACACACTGAAACCCTTTCCCCACACACTGAAACACCTCCCGCACACACTGAAACACCTTCCCCACACACTGAAATCCCATCCCCACACACGGAAATACCTTCTCCAGACACTGAAACACCTTCCTCACACACTGATACCCCTTCCCCACACACTGAAACCGTTCCCCACACACAGAAGCACGTTCACCACACACTGAAACCCCTTCCCCACTCACAGAAAAACCTTCCCCATACACAGAAACACCTTCCCCACACAATGAAACACCTTCCCCACACACAGAAATCCCTGCCCCACACACTGAAACACCTTCCGCACACAATGAAACACCTTCCCAACACATAGAAACCCCTTCCCCACACAATGAGACACCTTCCGCTCAAACTGAAACCCCTTCCCCACACACTGAAACTCCTTCCCCACACACTGAAACACCTTCCACACACACAGAAACACCTTCCCCACACACTGAAACACCTTCCGCACACACTGAAACCCCTTCCAAACACAGTGAAACTCTTCCCCACACACTGAAACCCCTTCCCCACACACTGAAACACCTTCCCCACACACTGAAACCCCTTCCCCACACACTGAAACACCTTCCCCACACACTGAAACCCCTTCCCCACACACTGAAACACATCCCCACACACTGAAACCCCTTCCCCACACACTGAAACCCCTTCCCCACACACTCAAAACCCTTCCCCACACACTGAAACCCTTCCCCACACTCTGAAACACATTCCCCACTCACTGAAACCCCTTCCCCACACACTGAAACAATTACCCAAACTCTGAAACCCCATCCCCACGCAATGAAACACCTTCCCCACTCACTTAAACACCTTCCCCACACACTGAAACCCATCCCCACACACTGAAACACCCTGCCCACACACTGAAACCCCTTCCGCACACATTGAAGTCCAACCACACACACTGAAACCCATCCCCACACACTGAAACCCCTTCCGCACACACTGAAACACCATCCCCACACACTGAAACCCTTCCCCACACAGTGAAATCCCTTCCGCAAACACTGAAACCCCTTCCCCACACACTGAAACCCATTCCCCTCTCACTGAAACACCGTCCCCACACACTGTAACCCTTCCCCACACACTGAAACACTTCGCCAAACACTGAAACCCCTTCACTGCACACTGAAACCCCTTCCCCACACACTGAAACCCCTTCCCCACACACTGAAACCCTTCACCACACACTGAAACCCCTTCCCCACACACTGAAACACCTTCCCCACACACTGAAACCCTTCCCCACACACTGAAACCCTTCCCCACACTCTGAAAGCGCTTCCCCACATACTGAAACCCCTTCCCCACACACTGAAACACCTTCCCCACACACTGAAACCCTTCCCCACACACTGAGACACCTTCCCCTCACACTGAAACACCTTCCCCACACACTGAAACCCCTTCTGCACTATTTGTAACCCATCCCCACACACTGAAACCCAACCCCACACACTGAAATCACTTCCTCTCACTCTGAAACCCTTCCCCCCACACTGAAACCCCTTCCCCACAAACTGAAAATCATCCCCGCACACTGAAACCCTTTCCCCACACACTGAAACACATCCACACACACTGAAACACCTTCCCCACAGACTGAAACCCCTTCCGCAAACACTGAAACACAATCCCCACACACTGAAACCCTTTCGCCACACACTGAAACACCTTCCGCACACACTGAAACTCCTTGCGCACACACTGAAACACCTTCCCCACACACTGAAATCCCTTCCCCACACACTGAAATCTTTCCCCACAAAATGAAACACATCCCCACACATTGAAACTCATTCCCACACACAGAAACACCTTCCCCACACACTGAAACCCCTTCCCTACACACTGAAACACCTTCCCCACACACTGAAACCCCTTCCCCACACACTGAAACCCCTTCTGCACACACTGAAACCCATCCCCACACACTGAAACCCCACACCCACACACTGAAACCCCTTCCCCACACACTGAAACCCCTTCCCCACACACTGAAACACATCCCCATGCACTGAAACACCTTCCCCACACACTGAAACCCCTTCTGCACAAATTGTAACCCATCCCCACACACTGAAACCCAACCCCACACACTGAAATCACTTCCTCTCACTCTGAAACTCTTCCCCACACAATGAAAATCCTTCCCCACCCACTGAGGCACATCCCCACACACTGAAACCCCTTCCCCACACACTGAAACCCCATCCCCACACACTGAAACCCTTCCCCAGACACTGAATCCCCTTCCTCACACACTGATACCCCTTCCCCACAAACTGAAACCCTTCACCAAAAACTGAAACCATTCCCCACACACTGAAACCCCTTCCCCACACACTGAAACCGTTCCCCAAACACTGATACCCATTCACCACACTCTGAAACACATTGCCCACACACTGAAAACCTTCCAAAGACACTGAAGCACATTCCCCACACACTGAAACCCCTTCCCCACACAAAGAAACCCCTTCCCCACATACTGAAACGCCTTCCGCTCTGACTGAAATCCCTTCTGCACACACTGAAACACCTTCCCCACACACTGAAACCCCTTCCGCACACACTGAAGCCCTGCCCCACACACAGAAACACCTTCCCCACACACTGAAACTCATCCCCACACACTGAAAGCCCTTCCGCACACACTGAAACAAATCCCCACACACTGAAACCCCTTCACCACACACTGAAACCCCTTCCCCACACACTGAAACACCTTCCCCACACACTGAAACCCTTCCCCACACACTGAAAACCTTCCCCACACTCTGAAACCGCTTCCCCACATACTGAAATCCCTTCCGCACATGCTGAAACACCTTCCACACACACTGAAACTCCTTCCCCACACACTGAAACCCCTTCCACACACACTCAAACCCTTCCCCACACACTGAAACCCCTTCCGCACACACTGAAACCCATCCCCACACACTGAAACCCCACACCATCACACTGAAACCCCTTCCCCACACACTGAAACCCCTTACCCAAACACTGAAACACATCCCCACACACTGAAATAACTTCCCCACACACTGAAACCCATTCCACACACATTGTAACCCATACCCACGCACTGAAACACCTTCCCCACACACTTAAACACCTTCCCCACACACTGAAACCCATCCCCACACACTGAAACACCTTGCCCACACACTGAAACCCCTTCCGCACACATTGAAGTCCATCCCCACACACTGAAACCCATCCCCACACACTGAAACCCCTTCACAACACAATGAACCTCTTACCCACACACTGAAACTCCACCCCACACACAGAAACACCTTCCCCACATACTGATACCCCTTCCGCACACACTGACACCCATCCCCACACACTGAAACCCCTACCCCACACACTGAAACACCTTCCCCACACACTGAAACATCTTCCCCACACACGGAAACCCCTTCCCCACACACTGAAACCCCTTCCGCACACACTGAAACACCTTCCCCACACACTGAAACCCCTTCCCCACACACTGAACACCTTATCGCACACACTGAAACCTCTTCCGCACACACTGAAACACCTTCCCCACACACTGAAACCTCTTCCCCACACACTGAAACCCCTTCCGCACACACTGAAACACATTCCCCACACACTGAAACCCCTTCCCCACACACTGAAACCACTTCCGCACACAGTGAAACCCTTCCCCACACACTGAAACCACTTCCTCACACACTGAAACACATCCCCACACACTGAAACCCCTTCCCCACACACTGAAACACCTTCCCCACACACTCAAAACCCTTCCCCACACAATGAAACCCTTCCCCACACTCTGAAACACATTCCCCACACACTGAACCAATTGCCCAAACTCTGAAACCCCTTCCCCACACACTGAAACACCTTCCCCACACACTTAAACACCTTCCCCACACACTGAAACCCATCCCCACACACTGAAACACCTTGCCCACACACTGAAACCCCTTCCGCACACATTGAAGTCCATCCCCACACACTGAAACCCATCCCCACACACTGAAACCCCTTCCGCACACACTGAAACACCATCCCCACACACTGAAACCCTTCCCCACACAGTGAAACCCCTTCCGCAAACACTGAATCCCTTCCCCACACACTGAAACCCATTCCCCACTCACTGAAACACCGTCCCCACACACTGTAACCCTTCCTCACAAACTGAAACACTTCCCCACACACTGAAACCCCTACCCAGCACACTGAAACCCCTTCCCCACACACTGAAACCCCTTCACCACACACTGAAACCCTTCACCACACACTGAAACCCCTTCCCCACACACTGAAACACCTTCCCCACACACTGAAACCCTTCCCCACACACTGAAACCCTTCCCCACACTCTGACACCGCTTCCCCACATACTGAAATCCCTTCCGCACATGCTGAAACACCTTCACACACACTGAAACTCCTTCCCCACACACTGAAACCCCTTCCACAAACACTCAAACACTTCCCCACACACTGAAACCCCTTCCGCACACACTGAAACCCATCCCCACACACTGAAACCCCACACCCTCACACTGAAACCCCTTCTCCACACACTGAAACCCCTTACCCAAACACTGAAACACATCCCCACACACTGAAATACCTTCCCCACACACTGAAACCCATTCCGCACACATTGTAACCCATACCCACGCACTGAAACACCTTCCCCACACACTTAAACACCTTCCCCACACACTGAAACCCATCCCCACACACTGAAACACCTTGCCCACACACTGAAACCCCTTCCGCACACATTGATGTCCATCCCCACACACTGAAACCCATCCCCACACACTGAAACCCCTTCACCACACAATGAACCCCCTTCCCCACACACTGAAACTCCACCCCACACACAGAAACACCTTCCCCACATACTGATACCCCTTCCGCACACACTGACACCCATCCCCACACACTGAAATCCATCCCCACAGACTGAAACCCATCCCCACACACTGAAACCCCTTCCCCACAGACTGAAACCCATCCCCACACACTGAAACCCCTTCCCCAACCACTGAAACACCTCCTGCACACACTGAAACCCCTTCCCCACAGACTGAAATCCCTTCCCCACACACTGAAATACCTTCATCAGACACTGAAACACCTTCCTCACACACTGATACCCCTTCCCCACACACTGAAACCGTTCCCCACACACTGAAACATGTTCTCCACACACTGAAACCCCTTCCCCACACACTGAAACACCTTCCCCATACACTGAAAAACCTTCCCCACACACTGAAACCCCTTCCGCACACACTGAAACACCATCCCCACACACTGAAACCCTTCCCCACACAGTGAAACCCCTTCCGCAAACACTGAAACCCTTCCCCACACACTGAAACCCATTCCCCACTCACTGAAACACCGTCCCCACACACTGTAACCCTTCCCCACACACTGAAACAGCTTCCCCACACACTGAAACCCCTTCTGCACACTTTGTAACCCTTCCCCACACACTGAGACCCAACCCCACACACTGAAACCACTTCCTCTCACTCTGAAACCCTTCCCCACACACTGAAAACCCTTCCCCACTCACTGAAGCACATCCCCACACACTGAAACCCCTTCCCCACACACTGAAAATCATCCCCGCACACTGAAACCCTTTCCCCACACACTGAAACACATCCACACACACTGAAACACCTTCCCCACAGACTGAAACCCGTTCCGCAAACACTGAAACACAATCCCCACACACTGAAACCCTTTCCCCACACACTGAAACACCTTCCGCACACACTGAAACTCCTTGTGCACACACTGAAACACCTTCCCCACACACTGAAATCCCTTCCCCACACACTGAAATCTTTCCCCACAAAATGAAACACATCCCCACACATTGAACCTCATCCCCACACACAGAAACACCGTCCCCACACACTGAAATCCCTTCCCTACACACTGAAACACCTTCCCACACACTGAAACCCCTTCCCCACACACTGAAACCGCTTCCCCACATACTGAAACACCTTCCCCACACACTGAAACCCCTTCTGCACACACTGAAACCCATCCCCACACACTGAAACCCCACACCCACACACTGAAACCCCTTCCCCACACACTGAAACCCCTTCCCCACACACTGAAACACATCCCCATACACTGAAACACCTTCCCCACACACTGAAATCCCTTCTGCACAATTTGTAACCCATCCCCACACACTGAAATCACTTCCTCTCACTCTGAAACCCTTCCCCACACACTGAAACCCCTTCCCCACAAACTGAAAATCATCCCCCCACACTGAAACCCTTTCCCCACACACTGAAACACATCCACACACACTGAAACACCTTCCCCACAGACTGAAACCCCTTCCGCAAACACTGAAACACAATCCCCACTTACTGAAACCCTTTCCCCACACGCTGAAACACCTTCCGCACACACTGAAACTCCTTGCGCACACACTGAAACACCTTCCCCACACACTGAAATCCCTTCCCCACACACTGAAATCTTTCCCCACAAAATGAAACACATCCCCACACATTGAAACTCATTCCCACACACAGAAACACCTTCCCCACACACTGAAACCCCTTCCCTACACACTGAAACACCTTCCCCACACACTGAAACCCCTTCCCCACACACTGAAACCCCTTCCCAACACACTGAAACCCCTTCTGCACACACTGAAACCCATCCCCACACACTGAAACCCCTTCCCCACACACTGAAACCCCTTCCCCACACACTGAAACACATCCCCATACACTGAAACACCTTCCCCACACACTGAAACCCCTTCTGCACAAATTGTAACCCATCCCCACAAACTGAAACCCAACCCCACACACTGAAATCACTTCCTCTCACTCTGAAACCCTTCCCCACACAATGAAAACCCTTCCCCACTCACTGAAGCACATCCCCACACACTGAAACCCCTTCCCCACACACTGAAACCCCATCCCCACACACTGAAACCCTTCACCAAAAACTGAAACCCTTCCCCTCACACTGAAACCCCTTTCCCACACACTGAAACCCCTTCCCCACACACTGAAACCGTTCCCCAAACACTGATACCCATTCACCACACACTGAAACACATTGCCCACACACTGAAACCCCTTCCCCACACAAAGAAACCCCTTCCCCACACACTGAAACGCCTTCCGCTCTGACTGAAACCCCTTCTGCACACACTGAAACACCTTCGCCACACACTGAAACCCCATCCCCACAACACTGAAACCCCTTCCACACATACCGAAACACCTTCCCCACACACTGAAACCCCTTCTGCACACACTGAAGCCCTGCCCCACACACAGAAACACCTTCCCCACACACTGAAACTCATCCCCACACACTGAAAGCCCTTCCGCACACACTGAAACAAATCCCCACACACTGAAACCCCTTCCCCACACACTGAAACACCTTCCCCACAAACTGAAACTCCTTCCCCACACACTGAAACCCATTCTGCACGCAGTGAAACCCTTCCCCACACACTCAAACCCCTCCCCCACACACTGAAAACCCTTCCGCACACACTGTAACACCTTCCCCACACACTGAAACCCCTTCCCCACACACTGAAACCCTTATCGCACACACTGAAACCTCTTCCGCACACACTGAAACACCTTCCCCACACACTGAAACCCCTTCCCCACACACTGAAACCCCTTCCGCATACGCTGAAACACCTTCCCCACACACTGAAACCCCTTCCCCACACACTGAAACCTCTTCCCCACACACTGGAACCCCTTCCGCACACACGGAACACCTTCCCCACACACTGAAACCCCTTCCCCACACACTGAAACCACACCCGCACACAGTGAAACACTTCCACACACACTGAAACCCCTTCCTCACACACTGAAACACATCCCCACACACTGAAACCCCTTCCCCACACACTGAAACCCCTTCCCCACACACTCAAAACCCTTCCCCACGCACTGAAACCCGTCTCCACACTCTGAAACACATTCCCCACTCACTGAAACCCCTTCCCCACACACTGAAACAATTACCCAAAATCTGAAACCACTTCCCCACACACTGAAACACCTTCCCCACACACTTAAACACCTTCCCCACACACTGAAACCCATCCCCACACACTGAAACATCCTGCCCACACACTGAAACCCCTTCCGCACACATTGAAGTCCATCCACACACACTGAAACCCATCCCCACACACTGAAACCCCTTCCGCACACACTGAAACACCATCCCCACACACTGAAACCCTTCCCCACACAGTGAAATCCCTTCCGCAAACACTGAAACCCGTTCCCCACACACTGAAACCCATTCCCCACTCACTGAAACACCGTCCCCACACACTGTAACCCTTCCCCACACACTGAAACACTTCCCCAAACACTGAAACCCCTTCACTGCACACTGAAACCCCTTCCCCACACACTGAAACCCCTTCCCCACACACTGAATCCCTTCACCACACACTGAAACCCCTTCCCCACACACTGAAACCCCTTCCCCACACACTGAAACCCTTCCCCACACACTGAAACCCTTCCCCACACTCTGAAACCGCTTCCCCACATACTGAAACCCCTTCCCCACACACTGAAACACCTTCCCCACACACTGAAACCCTTCCCCACACACTGAAACACCTCAACCACACACTGAAACACCTTCCCCACACACTGAAACCCCTTCTGCACAATTTGTAACACATCCCCACACACTGAAACCCAACCCCACACACTGAAATCACTTCCTCTCACTCTGAAACCCTTCCCCACACACTGAAACCCCTTCCCCACAAACTGAAAATCTTCCCCGCACACTGAAACCCTTTCCCCACACACTGAAACACATCCACACACACTGAAACACCTTCCCCACAGACTGAAACCCCTTCCGCAAACACTGAAACACAATCCCCACACACTGAAACCCTTTCCCCACACACTGAAACACCTTCCGCACACACTGAAACTCCTTGCGCACACACTGAAACACCTTCCCCACACACTGAAATCCCTTCCCCACACACTGAAATCTTTCCCCACAAAATGAAACACATCCCCACTCATTGAAACTCATTCCCACACACAGAAACACCTTCCCCACACACTGAAACCCCTTCCCTACAAACTGAAACACCTTCCCCACACACTGAAACCCCTTCCCCACACACTGAAACCTCTTCCCCACATACTGAAACACCTTCCCCGCACACTGAAACCCCTTCTGCACACACTGAAACCCATCCCCACACACTGAAACCCCACACTCACACACTGAAACCCCTTCCCCACACACTGAAACCCCTTCCCCACACACTGAAACACATCCCCATACACTGAAACACATTCCCCACACACTGAAACCCCTTCTGCACAAATTGTAACCCATCCCCACACACTGAAACCCAACCCCACACACTGAAATCACTTCCTCTCACTCTGAAACCCTTCCCCACACAATGAAAACCCTTCCCCACTCACTGAAGCACATCCCCACACACTGAAACCCCTTCCCCACACACTGAAACCCCATCCCCACACACTGAAACCCTTCCCCAGACACTGAATCCCCTTCCTCACACACTGATACCCCTTCCCCACACACTGAAACCCTTCACCAAAAACTGAAACCCTTCCCCTCACACTGAAACCCCTTTCCCACACACTGAAACCCCTTCCCCACACACTGAAACCGTTCCCCAAACACTGATACCCATTCACCACACACTGAAACACATTGCCCACACACTGAAAACCTTCCAAAGACACTGAAGCACATTCCCCACACACTGAAACCACTTCCCCACACAAAGAAACCCCTTCCCCACATACTGAAACGCCTTCCGCTCTGACTGAAACCCCTTCTGCACACACTGAAACACCTTCCCCACACACTGAAACCCCTTCCAGCCATACCGAAACACCTTCCCCACACACTGAAACCCCTTCCGCACACACTGAAGCCCTGCCCCACACACAGAAACACCTTCCCCACACACTGAAACTCATCCCCACACACTGAAAGCCCTTCCGCACACACTGAAACAAATCCCCACACACTGAAACCCCTTCCCCACACACTGAAACGCCTTCCCAACAAACTGAAACTCCTTCCCCACACATTGAAACCCATTCTGCACGCAGCAAAACCCTTCCCCACACACTCAAACCCCTTCCCCACACACTGAAAACCCTTCCGCACACACTGTAACACCTTCCCCACACACTGAAACCCTTCACCACACACTGAAACCCCTTCCCCACACACTGAAACACCTTCCCCACACACTGAAACCCTTCCCCACACACTGAAACCCTTCCCCACACTCTGAAACCGCTTCCCCACATACTGAAACCCCTTCCCCACACACTGAAACACCTTCCCCACACACTGAAACCCTTCCCCACACACTGAAACACCTTCCCCACACACTGAAACACCTTCCCCACACACTGAAACCCCTTCTGCACAATTTGTAACCCATCCCCACACAATGAAACCCAACCCCACACACTGAAATCACTTCCTCTCACTCTGAAACCCTTCCCCACACACTGAAACCCCTTCCCCACAAACTGAAAATCATCCCCGCACACTGAAACCCTTTCCCCACACACTGAAACACATCCACACACACTGAAACACCTTCCCCACAGACTGAAACCCCTTCCGCAAACACTGAAACACAATCCCCACGCACTGAAACCCTTTCCCCACACACTGAAACACCTTCCGCACACACTGAAACTCCTTGTGCACACACTGAATCACCTTCCCCACACACTGAAATCCCTTCCCCACCCACTGAAATCTTTCGCCACAAAATGAAACACATCCCCACACATTGAAACTCATTCCCACACACAGAAACACCTTCCCCACACACTGAAACCCCTTCCCTACACACTGAAACACCTTCCCCACACACTGAAACCCCTTCCCCACACACTGAAACCTCTTCCCCACATACTGAAACACCTTCCCCACACACTGAAACCCCTTCTGCACACACTGAAACCCATCCCCACACACTGAAACCCCACACCCACACACTTTAACCCCTTCCCCACACACTGAAACCCCTTCTGCACAAATTGTAACCCATCCCCACACACTGAAACCCAACCCCACACACTGAAATCACTTCCTCTCACTCTGAAACCCATCCCCACACACTGAAACCCCTTCCCCACGCACTGAAACCCCTTCCCCACACACTGAAACACATCCCCATACACTGAAACACCTTCCACACACACTGAAACCCCTTCTGCACAAATTGTAACCCATCCCCACACACTGAAACCCAACCCCACACGCTGAAATTACTTCCTCTCACTCTGAAACCCTTCCCCACACAATGAAAACCCTTCCCCACTCACTGAAGCACATCCCCACACACTGAAATCCCTTCCCCATACACTGAAACCCCATGCCCACACACTGAAACCCTTCCCCACACACTGAAACCCCATCCCCACACACTGAAACCCTTCCCCAGACACTGAATCCCCTTCCTCACACACTGATACCCCTTCCCCACACACTGAAACCCTTCACCAAAAACTGAAACCCTTCCCCTCACACTGAAACCCCTTTCCCACACACTGAAACCCCTTCCCCACACACTGAAACCGTTCCCCAAACACTGATACCCATTCACCACACACTGAAACACATTGCCCACACACTGAAAACCTTCCAAAGACACTGAAGCACATTCCCCACACACTGAAACCACTTCCCCACACAAAGAAACCCCTTCCCCACATACTGAAACGCCTTCCGCTCTGACTGAAACCCCTTCTGCACACACTGAAACACCTTCCCCACACACTGAAACCCCTTCCAGCCATACCGAAACACCTTCCCCACACACTGAAACCCCTTCCGCACACACTGAAGCCCTGCCCCACACACAGAAACACCTTCCCCACACACTGAAACTCATCCCCACACACTGAAAGCCCTTCCGCACACACTGAAACAAATCCCCACACACTGAAACCCCTTCCCCACACACTGAAACGCCTTCCCAACAAACTGAAACTCCTTCCCCACACATTGAAACCCATTCTGCACGCAGCAAAACCCTTCCCCACACACTCAAACCCCTTCCCCACACACTGAAAACCCTTCCGCACACACTGTAACACCTTCCCCACACACTGAAACCCTTCACCACACACTGAAACCCCTTCCCCACACACTGAAACACCTTCCCCACACACTGAAACCCTTCCCCACACACTGAAACCCTTCCCCACACTCTGAAACCGCTTCCCCACATACTGAAACCCCTTCCCCACACACTGAAACACCTTCCCCACACACTGAAACCCTTCCCCACACACTGAAACACCTTCCCCACACACTGAAACACCTTCCCCACACACTGAAACCCCTTCTGCACAATTTGTAACCCGTCCCCACACAATGAAACCCAACCCCACACACTGAAATCACTTCCTCTCACTCTGAAACCCTTCCCCACACACTGAAACCCCTTCCCCACAAACTGAAAATCATCCCCGCACACTGAAACCCTTTCCCCACACACTGAAACACATCCACACACACTGAAACACCTTCCCCACAGACTGAAACCCCTTCCGCAAACACTGAAACACAATCCCCACGCACTGAAACCCTTTCCCCACACACTGAAACACCTTCCGCACACACTGAAACTCCTTGTGCACACACTGAATCACCTTCCCCACACACTGAAATCCCTTCCCCACCCACTGAAATCTTTCGCCACAAAATGAAACACATCCCCACACATTGAAACTCATTCCCACACACAGAAACACCTTCCCCACACACTGAAACCCCTTCCCTACACACTGAAACACCTTCCCCACACACTGAAACCCCTTCCCCACACACTGAAACCTCTTCCCCACATACTGAAACACCTTCCCCACACACTGAAACCCCTTCTGCACACACTGAAACCCATCCCCACACACTGAAACCCCACACCCACACACTTTAACCCCTTCCCCACACACTGAAACCCCTTCTGCACAAATTGTAACCCATCCCCACACACTGAAACCCAACCCCACACACTGAAATCACTTCCTCTCACTCTGAAACCCATCCCCACACACTGAAACCCCTTCCCCACGCACTGAAACCCCTTCCCCACACACTGAAACACATCCCCATACACTGAAACACCTTCCACACACACTGAAACCCCTTCTGCACAAATTGTAACCCATCCCCACACACTGAAACCCAACCCCACACGCTGAAATTACTTCCTCTCACTCTGAAACCCTTCCCCACACAATGAAAACCCTTCCCCACTCACTGAAGCACATCCCCACACACTGAAATCCCTTCCCCATACACTGAAACCCCATGCCCACACACTGAAACCCTTCCCCAGACACTGAATCCCCTTCCTCACACACTGATACCCCTTCCCCACACACTGAAACCCTTCACCAAAAACTGAAACCCTTCCCCTCACACTGAAACCCCTTTCCCACACACTGAAACCCCTTCCCCACAGACTGAAACCGTTCCCCAAACACTGATACCCATTCACCACACACTGAAACACATTGCCCACACACTGAAACACCTTCCCCACACAAAGAAACCCCTTCCCCACACACTGAAACGCCTTCCGCTCTGACTGAAACCCCTTCTGCACACACTGAATCACCTTCCCCACACACTGAAACCCCTTCCCCACAACACTGAAACCCCTTCCACACATACCGAAACACCTTCCCCACACACTGAAACCCCTTCCGCACACACTGAAGCCCTGCCCCACACACTGAAACACCTTCCCCACAAACTGAAACTCCTTCCCCACACACTGAAAACCCTTCCGCACGCACTGAAACACCTTCCCCACACACTGAAACCCCTTCCCCACACACTGAAACCCTTATCGCACTCACTGAAACCTCTTCTGCACACACTGAAACACCTTCCCCACACACTGAAACCCCTTCCCCACACACTGAAACCCCTTCCGCACACGCTGAAACACCTTCCCCACACACTGAAACCCCTTCCCCACACACTGAACCCCTTATCGCACACACTGAAACCTCTTCCGCACACACTGAAACACCTTCCCCACGCACTGAAACCTCTTCCCCACACACTGAAACCCCTTCCACACACACTGAAACACCTTCCCCACACACTGAAACCCCTTCCCCACACACTGAAACCACTTCCGCACACAGTGAAACCCTTCCTCACACACTGAAACACATCCCCACACACTGAATCCCCTTCCCCACACACTGAAACCCCTTCCCCACACACTCAAAACCCTTCCCCACACACTGAAACCCTTCCCCACACTTTGAAACACATTCCCCACTCACTGAAACCCCTTCCCCACACACTGAAACAATTACCCAAACTCTGAAACCCCTTCCCCACACACTGAAACACATTCCCCACACACTTAAACACCTTCCCCACACACTTAAACCCATCCCCACACACTGAAACACCCTGCCCACACACTGAAACCCCTTCCGCACACATTGAAGTCATTCCACACACACTGAAACCCATCCCCACACACTGAAACCCCTTCCGCACACACTGAAACACCATCCCCACACACTGAAACCCTTCCCCACACAGTGAAATCACTTCCGCAAACACTGAAACCCCTTCCCCACACACTGAAACCCATTCCCCACTCACTGAAACACCGTCCCCACACACTGTAACCCTTCCCCACACACTGAAACACTTCCCCAAACACTGAAACCCCTTCACTGCACACTGAAACCCCTTCCCCACACACTGAAACCCCTTCCCCACACACTGAAACCCTTCACCACACACTGAAACCCCTTCCCCACACACTGAAACCCTTCCCCGCACACTGAAACCCTTCCCCACACTCTGAAACCACTTCCCCACATACTGAAACCCCTTCCCCACACACTGAAACACCTTCCCCACACACTGAAACCCTTCCCCACACACTGAAACACCTTCCCCACACACTGAAACACCTTCCCCACACACTGAAACCCCTTCTGCACAATTTGTAACCCATCCCCACACACTGAAACCCAACCCCACACACTGAAATCACTTCCTCTCACTCTGAAACCCTTCCCCACACACTGAAACCCCTTCCCCACAAACTGAAAATCATCCCCGCACACTGAAACCCTTTCCCCACACACTGCAACACATCCACACACACTGAAACACCTTCCCCACAGACTGAAACCCCTTCCGCAAACACTGAAACACAATCCCCACACACTGAAACCCTTTCCCCACACACTGAAACCCCTTCCGCACACACTGAAACTCTTTGCGCACACACTGAAACACCTTCCCCACACACTGAAATCCCTTCCCCACACACTGAAATCTTTCCCCACAAAATGAAACACATCCCCACACATTGAAACTCATTCCCACACACAGAAACACCTTCCCCACACACTGAAACCCCTTCCCTACACACTGAAACACCTTCCCCACACACTGAAACCCCTTCCCCACACACTGAAACCTCTTCCCCACATACTGAAACACCTTCCCCACACACTGAAACCCCTTCTGCACACACTGAAACCCATCCCCACACACTGAAACCCCACACCCACATACTGAAACCCCTTCCCCACACACTGAAACCCCTTCCCCACACACTGAAACACATCCCCATGCACTGAAACACCTTCCCCACACAATGAAAACCCTTCCCCACTCACTGAAGCACATCCCCACACACTGAAACCCCTTCCCCACACACTGAAACCCCATCCCCACACACTGAAACCCTTCCCCAGACACTGAATCCCCTTCCTCACACACTGATACCCCTTCCCCACACACTGAAACCCTTCACCAAAAACTGAAACCCTTCCCCTCACACTGAAACCCCTTTCCCACACACTGAAACCCCTTCCCCACACACTGAAACAGTTCCCCAAACACTGATACCCATTCACCACACACTGAAACACATTGCCCACACACTGAAATCCTTCCAAAGACACTGAAGCACATTCCCCACACACTGAAACCCCTTCCCCACACAAAGAAACCCCTTCCCCACATACTGAAATGCCTTCCGCTCTGACTGAAACCCCTTCTGCACACACTGAAACACCTTCCCCACACACTGAAACCCCTTCCCCACAACACTGAAACCCCTTTCACACATACCGAAACACCTTCCCCACACACTGAAACCCCTTCCGCACACACTGAAGCCCTGTCCCACACACGGAAACACCTTCCCCACACACTGAAACTCATCCCCACACACTGAAAGCCCTTCCGCACACACTGAAACAAATCCCCACACACTGAAACACCTTCCCCACACACTTAAACACCTTCCCCACACACTGAAACCCATCCCCACACACTGAAACACCCTGCCGACACACTGAAACCCCTTCCGCACACATTGAAGTTCATCCACACACACTGAAACCAATCCCCACACACTGAAACCCCTTCCGCACACACTGAAACACCATCCCCACACACTGAAACCCTTCCCCACACAGTGAAACCCCTTCCGCAAACACTGAAACCCCTTCTCCACACACTGAAACCCATTCCCCACTCACTGAAACACCGTCCCCACACACTGTAACCCTTCGCCACAGACGGAAACACTTCCCCAAACACTGAAACCCCTTCCCCACAACACTGAAACCCCTTCCACACATACCGAAACACCTTCCCCACACACTGAAACCCCTTCCGCACACACTGAAGCCCTGCCCCACACACAGAAATATCTTCCCCACACACTGAAACTCATCCCCCACACTGAAAGCCCTTCCGCACACACTGAAACAAATCCCCACACACTGAAACCCCTTCCCCACACACTGAAACACCTTCCCAACAAACTGAAACTCCTTCCCCACACACTGAAACCCATTCTGCACGCAGTGAAACCCTTCCCCACACACTCAAACCCCTACCCCACACACTGAAAACCCTTCCGCACACACTGTAACACCTTCCCCACACACTGAAACCCTTCACCACACACTGAAACCCCTTCCCCACACACTGAAACACCTTCCCCACACACTGAAACCCTTCCCCGCACACTGAAACCCTTCCCCACACTCTGAAACCGCTTCCCCACATACTGAAACCCCTTCCCCACACACTGAAACACCTTCCCCACACACTGAAACCCTTCCCCACACACTGAAACACCTTCCCCACACACTGAAACACCTTCCCCACACACTGAAACCCCTTCTGCACAATTTGTAACCCATCCCCACACACTGAAACCCAACCCCACACACTGAAACCCTTCCCCACACACTGAAACACCTTCCCCACACACTGAAACACCTTCCCCACACACTGAAACCCCTTCTGCACAATTTGTAACCCATCCCCACACACTGAAACCCAACCCCACACACTGAAACCCCTTCCCCACAAACTGAAAATCATCCCCGCACACTGAAACCCTTTCCCCACACACTGCAACACATCCACACACACTGAAACACCTTCCCCACAGACTGAAACCCCTTCCGCAAACACTGAAACACAATCCCCACACACTGAAACCCTTTCCCCACACACTGAAACCCCTTCCGCACACACTGAAACACCTTCCCCACACACTGAAACCCATCCCCACACACTGAAACCCCTTCACCACACAATGAACCCCCTTCCCCATACACTGAAACTCCACCCCACACACAGAAACACCTTCCGCACATACTGATACCCCTTCCGCACACAATGACACCCATCCCCACACACTGAAACCCATCCCCACACACTGAAACCAATCCCCACACACTGAAACACCTTCCCCACACACTGAAACATCTTCCCCACACACTGAAACCCCTTCTCCACACACTGAAACCCCTTCCCCACACACTGAAACACCTCCCGCACACACTGAAACACCTTCCCCACACACTGAAACCCTTACCCACACTCTGAAACCGCTTCCCCACATACTGAAACCCCCTCCGCACATGCTGAAACACCTTCCACACACACTGAAACTCCTTCCCCACACACTGAAACCCCTTCCACACACACTCAAACCCTTCCCCACACACTGAAACCCCTTCCGCACACACTGAAACCCATCCCCACACACTGAAACCCCACACCCTCACACTGAAACCCCTTCCCCACGCACTGAAACCCCTTACCCAAACACTGAAACACATCCCCACACACTGAAATACCTTCCCCACACACTGAAACCCATTCCGCACACATTGTAACCCATACCCCCGCACTGAAACACCTTCCCCACACACTTAAACACCTTCCCCAGACACTGAAACCCATCCCCACACACTGAAACACCTTGCCCACACACTGAAACCCCTTCCGCACACATTGATGTCCATCCCCACACACTGAAACCCATCCCCACACACTGAAACCCCTTCACCACACAATTAACCCCCTTCCCCACACACTGAAACTCCACCCCACACACAGAAACACCTTCCCCACATACTCTTACCCCTTCCGCACACACTGACACCCATCCCCACACACTGAAATCCATCCCCACATACTGAAACCCATCCCCACACACTGAAACCCCTTCCCCACACACTGAAACACCTTCCCCACACACTGAAACATCTTCCCCACACACTGAAACCCCTTCCCCACACACTGAAACACCTCCCGCACACACTGAAACACCTTCCCCACACACTGAAATCCCTTCCCCACACACTGAAATACCTTCATCAGACACTGAAACACCTTCCTCACACACTGATACCCCTTCCCCACACACTGAAACCGTTCCCCACACACTGAAACACGTTCTCCACACACTGAAACCCCTTCCCCACACACTGAAACACCTTCCCCACACACTGAAACACCTTCCCCACACACTGAAACCCCTTCCCCACACACTGAAACACCTTCCCCACACACTGAAATCCCTTCCGCAAACACTGAAACCCTTCCCCACACACTGAAACCCATTCCCTACTCACTGAAACACCGTCCCCACACACTGTAACCCTTCCCCACACACTGAAACACTTCCCCACACACTGAAACCCCTTCCCTGCACACTGAAACTCCTTCCCCACACACTGAAGACCCTTCCACACACACTCAAACCCTTCCCCACACACTGAAACCCCTTCCGCACACACTGAAACCCATCCCCACACACTGAAACCCCTTCCGCACACACTGAAACCCATCCCCACACACTGAAACCCCACAACCTCACACTGAAACCCCTTCCCTGCACACTGAAACTCCTTCCCCACACACTGAAACCCCTTCCACACACACTCAAACCCTTCCCCACACACTGAAACCCCTTCCGCACACACTGAAACCCATCCCCACACACTGAAAACCCACTCCCTCACACTGAAACCCCTTCCCCACACACTGAAAACCCTTACCCAAACACTGAAACACATCCCCACACACTGAAATACATTCCCCGCACACTGAAACCCATTCCGCACACATTGTAACCCATACCCACACACTGAAACCCATCCCCACACACTGAAACCCCTCCCCACACACTGAAACCCCTTCCCGACACACTGAAACCACTTCCACACACACTGAAACACATCCCCACACACTGAAACACCTTCCCCACACACTAAAACCCCTTCCGCACACACAGAAACCCAGCCCCACACACAGAAACCCATCCCCACACACTGAAACCCATCCCCACACACTGAACCAACTTCCCCACACACTGAAATCTTTCCCCACAAAATGAAACACATCCCCACACATTGAAACTCATCCCCACACACAGAAACCCCTTCCCCACACTCTGAAACCGCTTCCCCACATACTGATACCCCCTCCGCACATGCTGAAACACCTTCCACACACACTCAAACCCTTCCCCACACACTGAAACCCCTTCCGCACACACTGAAACCCATCCCCACACTCTGAAACCCCACACCCTCACACTGAAACCCCTTCCCCACGCACTGAAACCCCTTACCCAAACACTGAAACACATCCCCACACACTGAAATACCTTCCCCACACACTGAAACCCATTCCGCACACATTGTAACCCATACCCACGCACTGAAACACCTTCCCCAATCACTTAAACACCTTCCCCACACACTGAAACCCATCCCCACACACTGAAACACCTTGCCCACACACTGAAACCCCTTCCGCACGCATTGAAGTCCATCCCCACACACTGAAACCCATCCCCACACACTGAAACCCCTTCACCACACAATTAACCCCCTTCCCCACACACTGAAACTCCACCCCACACACAGAAACACCTTCCCCACATACTGATACCCCTACCGCACACACTGACACCCATCCCCACACACTGAAATCCATCCCCACATACTGAAACCCATCCCCACACACTGAAACCCCTTCCCCACACACTGAAACACCTTCCCCACACACTGAAACATCTTCCCCACACACTGAAACCCCTTCCCCACCCACTGAAACACCTCCCGCACACACTGAAACACCTTCCCCACACACTGAAATCCCTTCCCCACACACTGAAATACCTTCATCAGACACTGAAACACCTTCCTCACACACTGATACCCCTTCCCCACACACTGAAACCGTTCCCCACACACTGAAACACGTTCTCCACACACTGAAACACGTTCCCCACACACTGAAACACCTTCCCCATACACTGAAACACCTTCCCCACACACTGAAACCCCTTCCGCACACACTGAAACACCATCCCCACACACTGAAACCCTTCCCCACACAGTGAAACCCCTTCCGCAAACACTGAAACCCTTCCCCACACACTGAAACCCATTCCCTACTCACTGAAACACCGTCCCCACACACTGTAACCCTTCCCCACACACTGAAACACTTCCCCACACACTGAATCCCCTTCCCTGCACACTGAAACTCCTTCCCCACACACTGAAGTCCCTTCCACACACACTCAAACCCTTCCCCACACACTGAAACCCCTTCCGCACACACTGAAACCCATCCCCACACACTGAAACCCCTTCCGCACACACTGAAACCCATCCCCACACACTGAAACCCCACAACCTCACACTGAAACCCCTTCCCTGCACACTGAAACTCCTTCCCCACACACTGAAACCCCTTCCACACACACTCAAACCCTTCCCCACACACTGAAAACCCACACCCTCACACTGAAACCCCTTCCCCACACACTGAAACCCCTTACCCAAACACAGAAACACATCCCCACACACTGAAATACCTTCCCCACACACTGAAACCCATTCCGCACACATTGTAACCCATACCCACGCACTGAAACCCATCCCCACACACTGAAACCCCTCCCCACACACTGAAACCCCTTCCCGACACACTGAAACCACTTCCACACACACTGAAACACATCCCCTCACACTGAAACCCCTTCCCCACACACTGAAACCCCTTACCCAAACACTGAAACACATCCCCACACACTGAAATACCTTCCCCACATACTGAAACCCATTCCGCACACATTGTAACCCATACCCACGCACTGAAACCCATCCCCACACACTGAAACCCCTCCCCACACACTGAAACCCCTTCCCGACACACTGAAACCACTTCCACACACACTGAAACACATCCCCACACACTGAAACACCTTCCCCACACACTAAAACCCCTTCCGCACACACAGAAACCCAGCCCCACACACAGAAACCCATCCCCACACACTGAAACCCATCCCCACACACTGAACCAACTTCCCCACACACTGAAATCTTTCCCCACAAAATGAAACACATCCCCACACATTGAAACTCATCCCCACACACAGAAACACCTTCCCCACACACTGAAACACCTTCCCCAAACACTGAAACCCTTCCCCACACTCTGAAACCGCTTCCCCACATACTGAAAGCCCTTCCGCACATGCTGAAACACCTTCCACACACACTGAAACTCCTTCCCCACACACTGAAACCCCTTCCACACACACTCAGACACTTCCCCACACACTGAAACCCCTTCCGCACACACTGAAACCCATCCCAACACACTGAAACCCCACACCCTCACACTGAAACCCCTTCCGCACACACTGAAACCCTTCCCCACACACTGAAACCCCACAACCTCACACTGAAACCCCTTCCCTGCACACTGAAACTCCTTCCCCACACACTGAAACCCCTTCCACACACACTCAAACCCTTCCCCACACACTGAAACACATCCCCTCACACTGAAACCCCTTCCCCACACACTGAAACCCCTTACCCAAACACTGAAACACATCCCCACACACTGAAATACCTTCCCCACACACTGAAACCCATTCCGCACACATTGTAACCCATACCCACGCACTGAAACCCATCCCCACACACTGAAACCCCTCCCCACACACTGAAACCCCTTCCCGACACACTGAAACCACTTCCACACACACTGAAACACATCCCCACACACAGAAACCCATCCCCACACACTGAAACCCATCCCCACACACTGAACCAACTTCCCCACACACTGAAATCATTCCCCACAAAATGAAACACATCCCCACACATTGAAACTCATCCCCACACACAGAAACACCTTCCCCACACACTGAAACACCTTCCCCAAACACTGAAACCCTTCCCCACACTCTGAAACCGCTTCCCCACATACTGAAAGCCCTTCCGCACATGCTGAAACACCTTCCACACACACTGAAACTCCTTCCCCACACACTGAAACCCCTTCCACACACACTCAGACCCTTCCCCACACACTGAAACCCCTTCCGCACACACTGAAACCCATCCCAACACACTGAAACCCCACACCCTCACACTGAAACCCCTTCCGCACACACTGAAACCCTTCCCCACACACTGAAACCCCACAACCTCACACTGAAACCCCTTCCCTGCACACTGAAACTCCTTCCCCACACACTGAAACCCCTTCCACACACACTCAAACCCTTCCCCACACACTGAAACACATCCCCTCACACTGAAACCCCTTCCCCACACACTGAAACCCCTTACCCAAACACTGAAACACATCCCCACACACTGAAATACCTTCCCCACACACTGAAACCCATTCCGCACACATTGTAACCCATACCCACGCACTGAAACCCATCCCCACACACTGAAACCCCTCCCCACACACTGAAACCCCTTCCCGACACACTGAAACCACTTCCACACACACTGAAACACATCCCCACACACAGAAACCCATCCCCACACACTGAAACCCATCCCCACACACTGAACCAACTTCCCCACACACTGAAATCTTTCCCCACAAAATGAAACACATCCCCACACATTGAAACTCATCCCCACACACAGAAACACCTTCCCCACACACTGAAACCCCTTCCCCAAACACTGAAACCCTTCCCCACACTCTGAAACCGCTCCCCACATACTGAAACCCCTTCCGCACATGCTGAAACACCTTCCACACACACTGAAACTCCTTCCCCACACACTGAAACCCCTTCCACACACACTCAGACCCTTCCCCACACACTGAAACCCCTTCCGCACACACTGAAACCCATCCCAACACACTGAAACCCCACACCCTCACACTGAAACCCCTTCCCCACACACTGAAACCCCATACCCAAACACTGAAACACATCCCCACACACTGAAATACCTTCCCCACACACTGAAACCCATTCCGCACACATTGTAACCCATACCCACGCACTGAAACACCTTCCCCACACACTTAAACACCTTCCCCACACACTGAAACCCATCCCCACACACTCAAACACCTTGCCCACACACTGAAACCCCTTCCGCACACATTGAAGTCCATCCCCACACACTGAAACCCATCCCCACACACTGAAACCCCTTCACCACACAATTCACCCCCTTCCCCACACACTGAAACTCCACCCCACACACAGAAACACCTTCCCCACATTCTGATACCCCTTCCGCACACAGTGACACCCATCCCCACACACTGAAATCCATCCCCACACACTGAAACCCATCCCCACACACTGAAACCCCTTCCCCACACACTGAAACACCTTCCCCACACACTGAAACATCTTCCCCACACACTGAAACCCCTTCCCCACACACTGAAACACCTCCCGCACACACTGAAACACCTTCCCCACACACTGAAATCCCTTCCCCACACACTGAAATACCTTCATCAGACACTGAAACACCTTCCTCACACACTGATACCCCTTCCCCACACACTGAAACCGTTCCCCACACACTGAAACACGTTCTCCACACACTGAAACCCCTTCCCCACACACTGAAACACCTTCCCCATACACTGAAACACCTTCCCCACACACTGAAACTGCTTCCGCACACACTGAAACACCATCCCCACACACTGAAACCCTTCCCCACACAGTGAAACCCCTTCCGCAAACACTGAAACCCTTCCCCACACACTGAAACCCATTCCCTACTCACTGAAACACCGTCCCCACACACTGTAACCCTTCCCCACACACTGAAACACTTCCCCACACACTGAAACCCCTTCCCTGCACACTGAAACCCCTTCCCCACACACTGAAGCTCCTTCCACACACACTCAAACCCTTCCCCACACACTGAAACCCCTTCCGCACATATTGAAGTCCATCCCCACACACTGAAACCCATCCCCACACACTGAAACCCCTTCACAACACAATGAACCCCCTTCCCCACACACTGAAACTCCACCCCACACACAGAAACACCTTCCCCACATACTGATACCCCTTCCGCACACACTGACACCCATCCCCACACACTGAAATCCATCCCCACACACTGAAACCCATCCCCACACACTGAAACACCTTCCCCACACACTGAAACATCTTCCCCACACACTGAAACCCCTTCTCCACACACTGAAACCCCTTCCCCACACACTGAAACACCTCCCGCACACACTGAAACCCTTTCCCCACACACTGAAACACCTTCCCCACACACTGAAACATCTTCCCCACACACTGAAACCCCTTCCCCACACACTGAAACACCTCCCGCACACACTGAAACCCTTTCCCCACACACTGAAACACCTTCCCCACACACTGAAACACCTTCCCCACACACTGAAATCCCTTCCCCACACACTGAAATACCTTCATCAGACACTGAAACACCTTCCTCACACACTGATACCCCTTCCCCACACACTGAAACCGTTCCCCACACACTGAAACACGTTCTCCACACACTGAAACCCCTTCCCCACACACTGAAACACCTTCCCCATACACTGAAACACCTTCCCCACACACTGAAACCCCTTCCGCACACACTGAAACACCATCCCCACACACTGAAACCCTTCCCCACACAGTGAAACCCCTTCCGCAAACACTGAAACCCTTCCCCACACACTGAAACCAAATCCCTACTCACTGAAACACCGTCCCCACACACTGTAACCCTTCCCCACACACTGAAACACTTCCCCACACACTGAAACCCCTTCCCTGCACACTGAAACTCCTTCCCCACACACTGAAGACCGTTACACACACACTCAAACCCTTCGCCACACACTGAAACCCCTTCCGCACACACTGAAACCCATCCCCACACACTGAAACCCCTTCCGCACACACTGAAACCCATCCCCACACACTGAAACCCCACAACCTCACACTGAAACCCCTTCCCTGCACACTGAAACTCCTTCCCCACACACTGAAACCCCTTCCACACACACTCAAACCCTTCCCCACACACTGAAACCCCTTCCGCACACACTGAAACCCATCCCCACACACTGAAAACCCACACCCTCACACTGAAACCCCTTCCCCACACACTGAAACCCCTTACCCAAACACTGAAACACATCCCCACACACTGAAATACCTTCCCCGCACACTGAAACCCATTCCGCACAAATTGTAACCCATACCCACGCACTGAAACCCATCCCCACACACTGAAACCCCTCCCCACACACTGAAACCCCTACCCGACACACTGAAATCACTTCCACACACACTGAAACACATCCCCACACACTGAAACACCTTCCCCACACACTAAAACACCTTCCGCAAACACAGAAACCCAGCCCCACACACAGAAACCCATCCCCACACACTGAAACCCATCCCCACACACTGAACCAACTTCCCCACACACTGAAATCTTTCCCCACAAAATGAAACACATCCCCACACATTGAAAATCATCCCCACACACAGAAACACCTTCCCCACACACTGAAACCCCTTCCCTACACACTGAAACACCTTCCCCACACACTGAAACCCCTTCCCCAAACACTGAAACCCTTCCCCACACTCTGAAACCGCTTCCCCACATACTGAAACCCCTTCCGCACATGCTGAAACACCTTCCACACACACTGAAACTCCTTCCCCACACACTGAAACCCCTTCCACACACACTCAGACCCTTCCCCACACACTGAAACCCCTTCCGCACACACTGAAACCCATCCCAACACACTGAAACCCCACACCCTCACACTCAAACCCCTTCCCCACACACTGAAACCCCTTACCCAAACACTGAAACACATCCCCACACACTGAAATACCTTCCCCACACACTGAAACCCATTCCGCACACATTGTAACCCATACCCACGCACTGAAACACCTTCCCCACACACTTAAACACCTTCCCCACACACTGAAACCCATCCCCACACACTCAAAACACCTTGCCCACACACTGAAACCCCTTCCGCACACATTGAAGTCCATCCCCACACACTGAAACCCATCCCCACACACTGAAACCCCTTCACCACACAATTAACCCCCTTCCCCACACACTGAAACTCCACCCCACACACAGAAACACCTTCCCCACATACTGATACCCCTTCCGCAAACACTGACACCCATCCCCACACACTGAAATCCATCCCCACACACTGAAACCCAACCCCACACACTGAAACCCCTTCCCCACACACTGAAACACCTTCCCCACACACTGAAACATCTTCCCCACACACTGAAACCCCTTCCCCACACACTGAAACACCTCCCGCACACACTGAAACACCTTCCCCACACACTGAAATCCCTTCCCCACACACTGAAATACCTTCATCAGACACTGAAACACCTTCCTCACAATCTGATACCCCTTCCCCACACACTGAAACCGTTCCACACACACTCTGAAACACGTTCTCCACACACTGAAACCCCTTCCCCACACACTGAAACACCTTCCCCATACACTGAAACACCTTCCCCACACACTGAAACCGCATCCGCACACACTGAAACACCATCCCCACACACTGAAACCCTTCCCCACACAGTGAAACCCCTTCCGCAAACACTGAAACCCTTCCCCACACACTGAAACCCATTCCCTACTCACTGAAACACCGTCCCCACACACTGTAACCCTTCCCCAAACACTGAAACACTTCCCCACACACTGAAACCCCTTCCCTGCGCACTGAAACCCCTTCCCCACACACTGAAGCTCCTTCCACACACACTCAAACCCTTCCCCACACACTGAAACCCCTTCCGCACATATTGAAGTCCATCCCCACACACTGAAACCCATCCCCACACACTGAAACCCCTTCACCACACAATGAACCCCCTTCCCCACACACTGAAACTCCACCCCACACACAGAAACACCTTCCCCACATTCTGATACCCCTTCTGCACACAGTGACACCCATCCCCACACACTGAAATCCATCCCCACATACTGAAACCCATCCCCACACACTGAAACCCCTTCCCCACACACTGAAACACCTTCCCCACACACTGAAACATCTTCCCCACACACTGAAACCCCTTCCCCACACACTGAAACACCTCCTGCACACACTGAAACACCTTCCCCACACACTGAAATACCTTCATCAGACACTGAAACACCTTCCTCACACACTGATACCCCTTCCCCACACACTGAAACCCCTTCCCCACACACTGAAACACCTCCCGCACACACTGAAACACCTTCCCCACACACTGAAACCCTTCCCCACACTCTGAAACCGCTTCCCCACATACTGAAACCCCTTCCGCACATGCTGAAACACCTTCCACACACACTGAAACTCCTTCCCCACACACTGAAACCCCTTCCACACACACTGAAACTCCTTCCCCACACACTGAAACCCCTTCCACACACACTCAAACCCTTCCCCACACACTGAAACACCTTCCTCACACACTGATACCCCTTCCCCACACACTGAAACCGTTCCCCACACACTGAAACACGTTCTCCACACACTGAAACCCCTTCCCCACACACTGAAACACCTTCCCCATACACTGAAACACCTTCCCCACACACTGAAACCGCTTCTGCACACACTGAAACACCATCCCCACACACTGAAACCCTTCCCCACACAGTGAAACCCCTTCCGCAAACACTGAAACCCTTCCCCACACACTGAAACCCATTCCCTACTCACTGAAACACCGTCCCCACACACTGTAACCCTTCCCCACACACTGAAACACTTCCCCACACACTGAAACCCCTTCCCTGCACACTGAAACCCCTTCCCCACACACTGAAGCTCCTTCCACACACACTCAAACCCTTCCCCACACACTGAAACCCCTTCCGCACATATTGAAGTCCATCCCCACACACTGAAACCCATCCCCACACACTGAAACCCCTTTACCACACAATGAACCCCCTTCCCCACACACTGAAACTCCACCCCACACACAGAAACACCTTCCCCACATACTGATACCCCTTCCGCACACACTGACACCCATCCCCACACACTGAAATCCATCCCCACACACTGAAACCCATCCCCACACACTGAAACACCTTCCCCACACACTGAAACATCTTCCCCACACACTGAAACCCCTTCTCCACACACTGAAACCCCTTCCCCACACACTGAAACACCTCCCGCACACACTGAAACACCTTCCCCACACACTGAAACCCTTCCCCACACTCTGAAACCGCTTCCCCACATACTGAAACCCCTTCCGCACATGCTGAAACACCTTCCACACACACTGAAACTCCTTCCCCACACACTGAAACCCCTTCCACACACACTCAAACCCTTCCCCACACACTGAAACCCCTTCCGCACACACTGAAACCCATCCCCAAACACTGAAACCCCACACCCTCACACTGAAACCCCTTCCCCACACACTGAAACCCCTTACCCAAACACTGAAACACATCCCCACACACTGAAATACCTTCCCCACACACTGAAACCCATTCCGCACACATTGTAACCCATACCCACGCACTGAAACACCTTCCCCACACACTTAAACACCTTCCCCACACACTGAAACCCATCCCCACACACTGAAATCCATCCCCACACACTGAAACCCATCCCCACACACTGAAACCCCTTCCCCACACACTGAAACACCTTCCCCACACACTGAAACATCTTCCCCACACACTGAAACACCTCCCGCACACACTGAAAAACCTTCCCCACACACTGAAATCCCTTCCCCACACACTGAAATACCTTCATCAGACACTGAAACACCTTCCTCACACACTGATACCCCTTCCCCACACACTGAAACCGTTCCCCACACACTGAAACACGTTCTCCACACACTGAAACCCCTTCCCCACACACTGAAACACCTTCCCCATACACTGAAACACCTTCCCCACACACTGAAACCCCTTCCGCACACACTGAAACACCATCCCCACACACTGAAACCCTTCCCCACACAGTGAAACCCCTTCCGCAAACACTGAAACCCTTCCCCACACACTGAAACCCATTCCCTACTCACAGAAACACCGTCCCCACACACTGTAACCCTTCCCCACACACTGAAACACTTCCCCACACACTGAAACCCCTTCCCTGCACACAGAAACTCCTTCCCCACACACGGAAGCCCGTTCCACACACACTCAAACCCTTCCCCACACACTGAAACCCCTTCCGCACACACTGAAACCCATCCCCACACACTGAAACCCCTTCCACACACACTGAAACCCATCCCCACACACTGAAACCCCACAACCTCACACTGAAACCCCTTCCCTGCACACTGAAACTCCTTCCCCACACACTGAAACCCCTTCCACACACACTCAAACCCTTCCCCACACACTGAAACCCCTTCCGCCCACACTGAAACCCATCCCCACACACTGAAAACCCGCACCCTCACACTGAAACCCCTTCCCCACACACTGAAACCCCTTACCCAAACACTGAAACACATCCCCACACACTGAAATACCTTCCCCGCAATCTGAAACCCATTCCGCACACATTGTAACCCATACCCACGCACTGAAACCCATCCCCACACACTGAAACCCCTCCCCACACACTGAAACCCCTTCCCGACACACTGAAACCACTTCCACACACACTGAAACACATCCCCACACACTGAAACACCTTCCCCACACACTAAAACCCCTTCCGCACACACAGAAACCCAGCCCCACACACAGAAACCCATCCCCACACACTGAAACCCATCCCCACACAGTGAACCAACTTCCCCACAAACTGAAATCTTTCCCCACAAAATGAAACACATCCCCACACATTGAAACTCATCCCCACACACAGAAACACCTTCCCCACACACTGAAACACCTTCCCCACATACTGAAGCACCTTCCCCACACACTGAAACCCCTTCCTTACACACTGAAACCCCTTCCCCACACACTGAAACACATCCCCATACACTGAAACAGCTTCCCCACACACTGAAACCCCTTCTGCACACTTTGTAACCCATCCCCACACACTGAAAGACAACCCCACACACTGAAATCACTTCCTCTCACTCTGAAACCCTTCCCCACACACTGAAAACCCTTCCCCACTCACTGAAGCACATCCCCACACACTGAAACCCCTTCCCCACACACTGAAAATCATCCCCGCACACTGAAACCCTTTCCCAACACACTGAAACACATCCACACACACTGAAACACCTTACCCACAGACTGAAACCCATTCTGCAAACACTGAAACACAATCCCCACACACTGAAACCCTTTCCCCACACACTGAAACACCTTCCGCACACACTGAAACTCCTTGCGCACACACTGAAACACCTTCCCCACACACTGAAATCCCTTCCCCACACACTGAAATCTTTCCCCACAAAATGAAACACATCCCCACACATTGAAACTCATTCCCACACACAGAAACACCTTCCCCACACACTGAAACCCCTTCCCTACACACAGAAACACCTTCCCCACACACTGAAACCCCTTCCCCACACACTGAAACCCCTTCCCCACATACTGAAACACCTTCCCCATACACTGAAACCCCTTCTGCACACAGTGAAACCCATCCCCACACACTGAAACCCCACACCCACACACTGAAACCCCTTCCCCACTCACTGAAACCCTTCCCCAGACACTGAATCCCCTTCCTCACACACTGATACCACTTCCCCACACACTGAAACCCTTCACCAAAAACTGAAACCCTTCCCCTCACACTGAAACCCCTTCCCCTCACACTGAAACACATTGCCCACACACTGAAAACCTTCCAAAGACACTGAAGCACATTCCCCACACACTGAAACCCCTTCCCCACACAAAGAAACGCCTTCCCCACACATTGAAACGCCTTCCGCTCTGACTGAAACCCCTTCCGCACACACTGAAAGACCTTCCCCACACACTGAAACCCCTTCCCCACAACACTGAAACCCCTTCCGCACATACCGAAACACCTTCCCCACACACTGAAACCCCTTCCGCACACACTGAAGCCCTGCCCCACACACAAAAACACCTTCCCCACACACTGAAACTCCTTCCCCACACACTGAAACCCATTCTGCACGCAGTGAAACCCTTCCCCACAAACTCAAACCCCTTCCCCACACACTGAAAACCCTTCCGCACACACTGTAACACCTTCCCCACACACTGAAACCCCTTCCCCACACACTGAAACCCTTATCGCACACACTGAACCCTCTTCCGCACACACTGAAACACCTTCCCCACACACTGAAACCCCTTCCCCACACACTGAAACGCCTTCCGCACACGCTGAATCACCTTCCCCACACACTGAAACCCCTTCCCCACACACTGAACCCCTTATCGCACACACTGAAACCTCTTCCGCACACACTGAAACACCTTCCCCACACACTGAAACCTCTTCCCCACACACTGAAACCCCGTCTGCACACACTGAAACACCTTCCCCACACACTGAGACCCCTTCCCCACACACTGAAACCACTTCCGCACACAGTGAAACCCTTCCCCACACACTGAAACCCCTTCCTCACACACTGAAACACATCCCCACACAGTGAAACCCCTTCCCCACACACTGAAACCCCTTCCCCACACACTCAAAACCCTTCCCCACACACTGAAACCCTTCCCCACACTCTGAAACACATTCCCCACTCACTGAAACCCCTTCCCCACACACTGAAACAATTACCCATACTCTGAAACCCCTTCCCCACACACTGAAACACCTTCCCCACACACTTAAACACCTTCCCCACACACTGAAACCCATCCCCACACACTGAAACACCTTGCCCACACACTGAAATCCCTTCCGCACACATTGAAGTCCATCCCCACACACTGAAACCCCTTCCCCACTCCCTGAAACACCTTCCGCACACACTGAAACACCATCCCCACACACTGAAACCCTTCCCCACACAGTGAAATCCCTTCCGCAAACACTGAAACCCTTCCCCACACACTGAAACCCATTCCCCACTCACTGAAACACCGTCCCCACACACTGTAACCCTTCCCCACACACTGAAACACTTCCCCAAACACTGAAACCCCTTCCCTGCACACTGAAACCCTTTCCCCACACACTGAAACCCCTTCCAGACACACTGAAACCCTTCACCACACACTGAAACCCCTTCCCCACACACGGAAACACCTTCACCACACACTGAAACCCTTCCCCACACACTGAAACACCTTGCCCACACACTGAAACCCATTCCGCACACATTGTAACCCATACCCACGCACTGAAACACCTTCCCCACACACTGAAACACCTTCCCCACACACTGAAACCCATCCCGACACACTGAAACACCTTGCCCACACACTGAAACCCCTTCCGCACACATTGAAGTCCATCCCCACACACTGAAACCCATCCCCACACACTGAAACCCCTTCAGCACAAAATGAACCCCCTTCCCCACACACTGAAACTCCACCCCACACACAGAAACACCTTCCCCACATACTGATACCCCTTCTGCACACACTGACACCCATCCCCACACACTGAAATCCATCCCCACACACTGAAACCCATCCCCACACACTGAAACACCTTCCCCACACACGGAATCACCTTCCCCACACACTGAAACCCTTCCCCACACACTGAAACCCTTCCCCACACTCTGAAACCGCTTCCCCACATACTGAAACCCCTTCCGCACATGTTGAAACACCTTCCACACACACTGAAACTCCTTCCCCACACACTGAAACCCCTTCCACACACACTCAAACCCTTCCCCACACACTGAAACCCCTTCCGCACACACTGAAACCCATCCCCACACACTGAAACCCCACACCCTCACACTGAAACCCCTTCCCCACACACTGAAACCCCTTACCCAAACACTGAAACACATCCCCACACACTGAAATACCTTCCCCACACACTGAAACCCATTCCGCACACATTGTAACCCATACCCACGTACTGAAACACCTTCCCCACACACTTAAACACCTTCCCCACACACTGAAACCCATCCCCACACACTGAAACACCTTGCCCACACACTGAAACCCCTTCTGCACACATTGAAGTCCATCCCCACACACTGAAACCCATCCCCACACACTGAAACCCCTTCACCACACAATGAACCCCCTTCCCCACACACTGAAACTCCACCCCACACACAGAAACACCTTCCCCACATACTGATACCCCTTCCGCACACACTGACACCCATCCCCACACACTGAAATCCATCCCCACACACTGAAACCCATCCCCACACACTGAAACACCTTCCCCACACACTGAAACATCTTCCCCACACACTGAAACCCCTTCCCCACACACTGAAACACCTCCCGCACACACTGAAACACCTTCCCCACACACTGAAATCCCTTCCCCACACACTGAAATACCTTCATCAGACACTGAAACACCTTCCTCACACACTGATACCCCTTCCCCACACACTGAAACCGTTCCCCACACACTGAAACAAGTTCTCCACACACTGAAACCCCTTCCCCACACACTGAAACACCTTCCCCATACACTGAAACACCTTCCCCACACACTGAAACCGCTTCCGCACACACTGAAACACCATCCCCACACACTGAAACCCTTCCCCACACAGTGAAACTACTTCCGCAAACACTGAAACCCTTCCCCACACACTGAAACCCATTCCCCACTCACTGAAACACCGTCCCCACACACTCTAACCCTTCCCCACACACTGAAACACTTCCCCACACACTGAAACCCCTTCCCTGCACACTGAAACTCCTTCCCCACACACTGAAACCCCTTCCACACACACTCAAACCCTTCCCCACACACTGAAACCCCTTCCGCACACACTGAAACCCATCCCCACACACTGAAACCCCACACCCTCACACTGAAACCCCTTCGCCACACACTGAAACACCTAACCCAAACACTGAAACACATCCCCACCCACTGAAACACCTTCCCCACACACTGAAACCCATTCCGCACACATTGTAACCCATACCCACGCACTGAAACCCATCCCCACACACTGAAACCCCTTCCCACACACAGAAATACCTTCATCAGACACTGAAACACCTTCCTCACACACTGATACCCCTTCCCCACACACTGAAACCGTTCCCCACACACTGAAACACGTTCTCCACACACTGAAACACGTTCCCCACACACTGAAACACCTTCCCCATACACTGAAACACCTTCCCCACACACTGAAACCCCTTCCGCACACACTGAAACACCATCCCCACACACTGAAACCCTTCCCCACACAGTGAAACCCCTTCCGCAAACACTGAAACCCTTCCCCACACACTGAAACCCAATCCCTACTCACTGAAACACCGTCCCCACACACTGTAACCCTTCCCCACACACTGAAACACTTCCCCACACACTGAAACCCCTTCCCTGCACACTGAAACTCCTTCCCCAAACACTGAAGACCTTTCCACACACACTCAAACCCTTCCCCACACACTGAAACCCCTTCCGCACACACTGAAACCCATCCCCACACACTGAAACCCCTTCCGCACACACTGAAACCCATCCCCACACACTGAAACCCCACAATCGCACACTGAAACCCCTTCCCTGCACACTGAAACTCCTTCCCCACACACTGAAACCCCTTCCACACACACTCAAACCCTTCCCCACACACTGAAAACCCACACCCTCACACTGAAACCCCTTCCCCACACACTGAAACCCCTTACCCAAACACTTAAACACATCCCCACACACTGAAATACCTTCCCCACACACTGAAACCCATTCCGCACACATTGTAACCCATACCCACGCACTGAAACCCATCCCCACACACTGAAACCCCTCCCCACACACTGAAACCCCTTCCCGACACACTGAAACCACTTCCACACACACTGAAACACATCCCCTCACACTGAAACCCCTTCCCCACACACTGAAACCCCTTACCCAAACACTGAAACACATCCCCACACACTGAAATACCTTCCCCACACACTGAAACCCATTCCGCACACATTGTAACCCATACCCACGCACTGAAACCCATCCCCACACACTGAAACCCCTCCCCACACACTGAAACCCCTTCCCGACACACTGAAACCACTTCCACACACACTGAAACACATCCCCACACACTGAAACACCTTCCCCACACACTAAAACCCCTTCCGCACACACAGAAACCCAGCCCCACACACAGAAACCCATCCCCACACACTGAAACCCATCCCCACACACTGAACCAACTTCCCCACACACTGAAATCTTTCCCCACAAAATGAAACACATCCCCACACATTGAAACTCATCCCCACACACAGAAACACCTTCCCCACACACTTAAACCCCTTCCCCAAACACTGAAACCCTTCCCCACACTCTGAAACCGCTTCCCCACATACTGAAACCCCTTCCGCACATGCTGAAACACCTTCCACACACACTGAAACTCCTTCCACACACACTGAAACCCCTTCCACAAACACTCAGACCCTTCCCCACACACTGAAACCCCTTCCGCACACACTGAAACCCATCCCAACACACTGAAACCCCACACCCTCACACTGAAACCCCTTCCCCACACACTGAAACCCCATACCCAAACACTGAAACACATCCCCACACACTGAAATACCTTCCCCACACACTGAAACCCATTCCGCACACATTGTAACCCATACCCACGCACTGAAACACCTTCCCCACACACTTAAACACCTTCCCCACACACTGAAACCCATCCCCACACACTCAAACACCTTGCCCACACTCTGAAACCCCTTCCGCACACATTGAAGTCCATCCCCACACACTGAAACCCATCCCCACACACTGAAACCCCTTCACCACACAATTAACCCCCTTCCCCACACACTGAAACTCCACCCCACACACAGAAACACCTTCCCCACATTCTGATACCCCTTCTGCACACAGTGACACCCATCCCCACACACTGAAATCCATCCCCACACACTGAAACCCATCCCCACACACTGAAACCCCTTCCCCACACACTGAAACACCTTCCCCACACACTGAAACATCTTCCCCACACACTGAAACCCCTTCCCCACACACTGAAACACCTCCTGCACACACTGAAACACCTTCCCCACACACTGAAATACCTTCATCAGACACTGAAACACCTTCCTCACACACTGATACCCCTTCCCCACACACTGAAACCGTTCCCCACACACTGAAACACGTTCTCCACACACTGAAACCCCTTCCCCACACACTGAAACACCTTCCCCATACACTGAAACACCTTCCCCACACACTGAAACCGCTTCCGCACACACTGAAACACCATCCCCACACACTGAAACCCTTCCCCACACAGTGAAACCCCTTCCGCAAACACTGAAACCCTTCCCCACACACTGAAACCCATTCCCCACTCACTGAAACACCGTCCCCACACACTGTAACCCTTCCCCACACACTGAAACACTTCCCCACACACTGAAACCCCTTCCCTGTACACTGAAACCCCTTCCCCACACACTGAAGCTCCTTCCACACACACTCAAACCCTTCCCCACACACTGAAACCCCTTCCGCACATATTGAAGTCCATCCCCACACACTGAAACCCATCCCCACACACTGAAACCCCTTCACCACACAATGAACCCCCTTCCCCACACACTGAAACTCCACCCCACACACAGAAACACCTTCCCCACATACTGATACCCCTTCCGCACACACTGACACCCATCCCCACACACTGAAATCCTTCCCCACACACTGAAACCCCTTCCACAAACACTCAGACACTTCCCCACACACTGAAACCCCTTCCGCACACACTGAAACCCATCCCAACACACTGAAACCCCACACCCTCACACTGAAACCCCTTCCCCACACACTGAAACCCCATACCCAAACACTGAAACACATCCCCACACACTGAAATAACTTCCCCACACACTGAAACCCATTCCGCACACATTGTAACCCATACCCACGCACTGAAACACCTTCCCCACACACTTAAACACCTTCCCCACACACTGAAACCCATCCCCACACACTCAAACACCTTGCCCACACACTGAAACCCCTTCCGCACACATTGAAGTCCATCCCCACACACTGAAACCCATCCCCACACACTGAAACCCCTTCACCACACAATTAACCCCCTTCCCCACACACTGAAACTCCACCCCACACACAGAAACACCTTCCCCACATTCTGATACCCCTTCCGCACACAGTGACACCCATCCCCACACACTGAAATCCATCCCCACACACTGAAACCCATCCCCACACACTGAAACCCCTTCCCCACACACTGAAACACCTTCCCCACACACTGAAACATCTTCCCCACACACTGAAACCCCTTCCCCACACACTGAGACACCTCCTGCACACACTGAAACACCTTCCCCACACACTGAAATACCTTCATCAGACACTGAAACACCTTCCTCACACACTGATACCCCTTCCCCACACACTGAAACCGTTCCCCACACACTGAAACACGTTCTCCACACACTGAAACCCCTTCCCCACACACTGAAACACCTTCCCCATACACTGAAACACCTTCCCCACACACTGAAACCGCTTCCGCACACACTGAAACACCATCCCCACACACTGAAACCCTTCCCCACACAGTGAAACCCCTTCCGCAAACACTGAAACCCTTCCCCACACACTGAAACCCATTCCCCACTCACTGAAACACCGTCCCCACACACTGTAACCCTTCCCCACACACTGAAACACTTCCCCACACACTGAAACCCCTTCCCTGTGCACTGAAACCCCTTCCCCACACACTGAAGCTCCTTCCACACACACTCAAACCCTTCCCCACACACTGAAACCCCTTCCGCACATATTGAAGTCCATCCCCACACACTGAAACCCATCCCCACACACTGAAACCCCTTCACCACACAATGAACCCCCTTCCCCACACACTGAAACTCCACCCCACACACAGAAACACCTTCCCCACATACTGATACCCCTTCCGCACACACTGACACCCATCCCCACACACTGAAATCCATCCCCACACACTGAAACCCATCCCCACACACTGAAACACCTTCCCCACACACTGAAACATCTTCCCCACACACTGAAACCCCTTCTCCACACACTGAAACCCCTTCCCCACACACTGAAACACCTCCCGCACACACTGAAACCCTTTCCCCACACACTGAAACACCTTCCCCACACACTGAAACATCTTCCCCACACACTGAAACCCCTTCCCCACACACTGAAACACCTCCCGCACACACTGAAACACCTTCCCCACACACTGAAATCCCTTCCCCTCACACTGAAATACCTTCATCAGACACTGAAACACCTTCCTCACACACTGATACCCCTTCCCCACACACTGAAACCGTTCCCCACACACTGAAACACGTTCTCCACACACTGAAACCCCTTCCCCACACACTTAAACACCTTCCCCATACACTGAAACACCTTCCCCACACACTGAAACCCCTTCCGCACACACTGAAACACCATCCCCACACACTGAAACCCTTCCCCACACAGTGAAACCCCTTCCGCAAACACTGAAACCCTTCCCCACACACTGAAACCCAATCCCTACTCACTGAAACACCGTCCCCACACACTGTAACCCTTCCCCACACACTGAAACACTTCCCCACACACTGAAACCCCTTCCCTGCACACTGAAACTCCTTCCCCACACACTGAAGACCCTTCCACACACACTCAAACCCTTCCCCACACACTGAAACCCCTTCCGCACACACTGAAACCCTTCCCCACACACTGAAACCCCTTCCGCACACACTGAAACCCATCCCCACACACTGAAACCCCACAACCTCACACTGAAACCCCTTCCCTGCACACTGAAACTCCTTCCCCACACACTGAAACCCCTTCCACACACACTCAAACCCTTCCCCACACACTGAAACCCCTTCCGCACACACTGAAACCCATCCCCACACACTGAAAACCCACACCCTCACACTGAAACCCCTTCCCCACACAATGAAACCCCTTACCCAAACACTGAAACACATCCCCACACACTGAAATACCTTCCCCGCACACTGAAACCCATTCCGCACAAATTGTAACCCATACCCACGCACTGAAACCCATCCCCACACACTGAAATCCCTCCCCACACACTGAAACCCCTACCCGACACACTGAAATCACTTCCACACACACTGAAACACATCCCCACACACTGAAACACCTTCCCCACACACTAAAACACCTTCCGCAAACACAGAAACCCAGCCCCACACACAGAAACCCATCCCCACACACTGAAACCCATCCCCACACACTGAACCAACTTCCCCACACACTGAAATCTTTCCCCACAAAATGAAACACATCCCCACACATTGAAAATCATCCCCACACACAGAAACACCTTCCCCACACACTGAAACCCCTTCCCTACACACTGAAACACCTTCCCCACACACTGAAACCCCTTCCCCAAACACTGAAACCCTTCCCCACACTCTGAAACCGCTTCCCCACATACTGAAACCCCTTCCGCACATGCTGAAACACCTTCCACACACACTGAAACTCCTTCCCCACACACTGAAACCCCTTCCACACACACTCAGACCCTTCCCCACACACTGAAACCCCTTCCGCACACACTGAAACCCATCCCAACACACTGAAACCCCACACCCTCACACTCAAACCCCTTCCCCACACACTGAAACCCCTTACCCAAACACTGAAACACATCCCCACACACTGAAATACCTTCCCCACACACTGAAACCCATTCCGCACACATTGTAACCCATACCCACGCACTGAAACACCTTCCCCACACACTTAAACACCTTCCCCACACACTGAAACCCATCCCCACACACTCAAACACCTTGCCCACACACTGAAACCCCTTCCGCACACATTGAAGTCCATCCCCACACACTGAAACCCATCCCCACACACTGAAACCCCTTCACCACACAATTAACCCCCTTCCCCACACACTGAAACTCCACCCCACACACAGAAACACCTTCCCCACATACTGATACCCCTTCCGCACACACTGACACCCATCCCCACACACTGAAATCCATCCCCACACACTGAAACACATCCCCACACACTGAAACCCCTTCCCCACACACTGAAACACCTTCCCCACACACTGAAACATCTTCCCCACACACTGAAACCCCTTCCCCACACACTGAAACACCTCCCGCACACACTGAAACACCTTCCCCACACACTGAAATCCCTTCCCCACACACTGAAATACCTTCATCAGACACTGAAACACCTTCCTCACAATCTGATACCCCTTCCCCACACACTGAAACCGTTCCACACACACTCTGAAACACGTTCTCCACACACTGAAACCCCTTCCCCACACACTGAAACACCTTCCCCATACACTGAAACACCTTCCCCACACACTGAAACCGCTTCCGCACACACTGAAACACCATCCCCACACACTGAAACCCTTCCCCACACAGTGAAACCCCTTCCGCAAACACTGAAACCCTTCCCCACACACTGAAACCCATTCCCTACTCACTGAAACACCGTCCCCACACACTGTAACCCTTCCCCAAACACTGAAACACTTCCCCACACACTGAAACCCCTTCCCTGCCCACTGAAACCCCTTCCCCACACACTGAAGCTCCTTCCACACACACTCAAACCCTTCCCCACACACTGAAACCCCTTCCGCACATATTGATGTCCATCCCCACACACTGAAACCCATCCCCACACACTGAAACCCCTTCACCACACAATGAACCCCCTTCCCCACACACTGAAACTCCACCCCACACACAGAAACACCTTCCCCACATACTGATACCCCTTCCGCACACACTGACACCCATCCCCACACACTGAAATCCATCCCCACACACTGAAACCCATCCCCACACACTGAAACACCTTCCCCACACACTGAAACATCTTCCCCACACACTGAAACCCCTTCTACACACACTGAAACCCCTTCCCCACACACTGAAACACCTCCCGCACACACTGAAACACCTTCCCCACACACTGAAACCCTTCCCCACACTCTGAAACCGCTTCCCCACATACTGAAACCCCTTCCGCACATGCTGAAACACCTTCCACACACACTGAAACTCCTTCCCCACACACTGAAACCCCTTCCACACACACTCAAACCCTTCCCCACACACTGAAACCCCTTCCGCACACACTGAAACCCATCCCCACACATTGAAACCCCACACCCTCACACTGAAACCCCTTCCCCACACACTGAAACCCCTTACCCAAACACTGAAACACATCCCCACACACTGAAATACCTTCCCCACACACTGAAACCCATTCCGCACACATTGTAACCCATACCCACGCACTGAAACCCATCCCCACACACTGAAACCCCTTCCCCACACACTGAAACACCTTCCCCACACACTGAAACATCTTCCCCACACACTGAAACACCTCCCGCACACACTGAAACACTTCCCCACACACTGAAACCCCTTCCCTGCACACTGAAACTCCTTCCCCACACACTGAAGACCCTTCCACACACACTCAAACCCTTCCCCACACACTGAAACCCCTTCCGCACACACTGAAACCCATCCCCACACACTGAAACCCCACAACCTCACACTGAAACCCCTTCCCTGCACACTGAAACTCCTTCCCCACAATCTGAAACCCCTTCCACACACACTCAAACCCTTCCCCACACACTGAAACCCCTTCCGCACACACTGAAACCCATCCCCACACACTGAAAACACACACCCTCACACTGAAACCCCTTCCCCACACACTGAAACCCCTTACCCAAACACTGAAACACATCCCCACACACTGAAATACCTTCCCCGCACACTGAAACCCATTCCGCACACATTGTAACCCATACCCACGCACTGAAACCCATCCTCACACACTGAAACCCCTCCCCACACACTGAAACCCCTTCCCGACACACTGAAACCACATCCACACACACTGAAACACATCCCCACACACTGAAACACCTTCCCCACACACTAAAACCCCTTCCGCACACACTGAAACCCATCCCCACACACTGAACCAACTTCCCCACACACTGAAATCTTTCCCCACAAAATGAAACACATCCCCACACATTGAAATTCATCCCCATACACAGAAGCACCTTCCCCACACACTGAAACCCCTTCCCTACACACTGAAACACCTTCCCCACACACTGAAACCCCTTCCCCAAACACTGAAACCCTTCCCCACACTCTGAAACCGCTTCCCCACATACTGAAACCCCTTCCGCACATGCTGAAACACCTTCCACACACACTGAAACTCCTTCCCCACACACTGAAACCCCTTCCACACACACTCAGACCCTTCCCCACACACTGAAACCCCTTCCGCACACACTGAAACCCATCCCAACACACTGAACCCCACACCCTCACACTGAAACCCCTTACCCCCACACACTGAAACCCCTTACCCAAACACTGAAACACATCCCCACACACTGAAATACCTTCCCCACACACTGAAACCCATTCCGCACACATTGTAACCCATACCCACGCACTGAAACACCTTCCCCACACACTTAAACACCTTCCCCACACACTGAAACCCATCCCCACACACTCAAACACCTTGCCCACACACTGAAACCCCTTCCGCACACATTGAAGTCCATCCCCACACACTGAAACCCATCCCCACACACTGAAACCCCTTCACCACACAATTAACCCCCTTCCCCACACACTGAAACTCCACCCCACACACAGAAACACCTTCCCCACATACTGATACCCCTTCCGCACACACTGACACCCATCCCCACACACTGAAATCCATCCCCACACACTGAAACCCATCCCCACACACTGAAACCCCTTCCCCACACACTGAAACACCTTCCCCACACACTGAAACACCTCCCGCACACACTGAAACACCTTCCCCACACACTGAAATCCCTTCCCCACACACTGAAATACCTTCATCAGACACTGAAACACCTTCCTCACACACTGATACCCCTTCCCCACACACTGAAACCGTTCCCCACACACTGAAACACGTTCTCCACACACTGAAACCCCTTCCCCACACACTGAAACACCTTCCCCATACACTGAAACACCTTCCCCACACACTGAAACCGCTTCCGCACACACTGAAACACCATCCCCACACACTGAAACCCTTCCCCACACAGTGAAACCCCTTCCGCAAACACTGAAACCCTTCCCCACACACTGAAACCCATTCCCTACTCACTGAAACACCGTCCCCACACACTGTAACCCTTCCCCACACACTGAAACACTTCCCCACACACTGAAACCCCTTCCCTGCACACTGAAACCCCTTCCCCACACACTGAAGCTCCTTCCACACACACTCAAACCCTTCCCCACACACTGAAACCCCTTCCGCACATATTGAAGTCCATCCCCACACACTGAAACCCATCCCCACACACTGAAACCCCTTCACCACACAATGAACCCCCTTCCCCACACACTGAAACTCCACCCCACACACAGAAACACCTTCCCCACATACTGATACCCCTTCCGCACACACTGACACCCATCCCCACACACTGAAATCCATCCCCACACACTGAAACCCATCCCCACACACTGAAACACCTTCCCCACACACTGAAACATCTTCCCCACACACTGAAACCCTTCTCCACACACTGAAACCCCTTCCCCACACACTGAAACACCTCCCGCACACACTGAAACACCTTCCCCACACACTGAAACCCTTCCCCACACTCTGAAACCGCTTCCCCACATACTGAAACCCCTTCCGCACATGCTGAAACACCTTCCACACACACTGAAACTCCTTCCCCACACACTGAAACCCCTTCCACACACACTCAAACCCTTCCCCACACACTGAAACCCCTTCCGCACACACTGAAACCCATCCCCACACACTGAAACCCCACACCCTCACACTGAAACCCCTTCCCCACACACTGAAACCCCTTACCCAAACACTGAAACACATCCCCACACACTGAAATACCTTCCCCACACACTGAAACCCATTCCGCACACATTGTAACCCATACCCACGCACTGAAACACCTTCCCCACACACTTAAACACCTTCCCCACACACTGAAACCCATCCCCACACACTGAAATCCATCCCCACACACTGAAACCCATCCCCACACACTGAAACCCCTTCCCCACACACTGAAACACCTTCCCCACACACTGAAACATCTTCCCCACACACTGAAACACCTCCCGCACACACTGAAAAACCTTCCCCACACACTGAAATCCCTTCCCCACACACTGAAATACCTTCATCAGACACTGAAACACCTTCCTCACACACTGATACCCCTTCCCCACACACTGAAACCGTTCCCCACACACTGAAACACGTTCTCCACACACTGAAACCCCTTCCCCACACACTGAAACACCTTCCCCATACACTGAAACACCTTCCCCACACACTGAAACCCCTTCCGCACACACTGAAACACCATCCCCACACACTGAAACCCTTCCCCACACAGTGAAACCCCTTCCGCAAACACTGAAACCCTTCCCCACACACTGAAACCCATTCCCTACTCACTGAAACACCGTCCCCACACACTGTAACCCTTCCCCACACACTGAAACACTTCCCCACACACTGAAACCCCTTCCCTGCACACTGAAACTCCTTCCCCACACACGGAAGCCCCTTCCACACACACTCAAACCCTTCCCCACACACTGAAACCCCTTCCGCACACACTGAAACCCATCCCCAAACACTGAAACCCCTTCCACACACACTGAAACCCATCCCCACACACTGAAACCCCACAACCTCACACTGAAACCCCTTCCCTGCACACTGAAACTCCTTCCCCACACACTGAAACCCCTTCCACACACACTCAAACCCTTCCCCACACACTGAAACCCCTTCCGCACACACTGAAACCCATCCCCACACACTGAAAACCCGCACCCTCACACTGAAACCCCTTCCCCACACACTGAAACCCCTTACCCAAACACTGAAACACATCCCCGCACACTGAAATACCTTCCCCGCACTCTGAAACCCATTCCGCACACATTGTAACCCATACCCACGCACTGAAACTCATCCCCACACACTGAAACCCCTCCCCACACACTGAAACCCCTTCCTGACACACTGAAACCACTTCCACGCACACTGAAACACATCCCCACACACTGAAACACCTTCCCCACACACTAAAACCCCTTCCGCACACACAGAAACCCAGCCCCACACACAGAAACCCATCCCCACACACTGAAACCCATCCCCACACAGTGAACCAACTTCCCCACAAACTGAAATCTTTCCCCACAAAATGAAACACATCCCCACACATTGAAACTCATCCCCACACACAGAAACACCTTCCCCACACACTGAAACACCTTCCCCACATACTGAAGCACCTTCCCCACACACTGAAACCCCTTCCCTACACACTGAAACCCCTTCCCCACACACTGAAACAGCTTCCCCACACACTGAAACCCCTTCTGCACACTTTGTAACCCATCCCCACACACTGAAACCCAACCCCACACACTGAAATCACTTCCTCTCACTCTGAAACCCTTCCCCACACACTGAAAACCCTTCCCTACTCACTGAAGCACATCCCCACACACTGAAACCCCTTCCCCACACACTGAAAATCATCCCCGCACACTGAAACCCTTTCCCAACACACTGAAACACATCCACACACACTGAAACACCTTACCCACAGACTGAAACCCATTCCGCAAACACTGAAACACAATCCCCACACACTGAAACCCTTTCCCCACACACTGAAACACCTTCCGCACACACTGAAACTCGTTGCGCACACACTGAAACACCTTCCCCACACACTGAAATCCCTTCCCCACACACTGAAATCTTTCCCCACAAAATGAAACACATCCCCACACATTGAAACTCATTCCCACACACAGAAACACCTTCCCCACACACTGAAACCCCTTCCCTACACACTGAAACACCTTCCCCACACACTGAAACCCCTTCCCCACACAATGAAACCCCTTCCCCACATACTGAAACACCTTCCCCATACACTGAAACCCCTTCTGCACACAGTGAAACCCATCCCCACACACTGAAACCCCACACCCACACACTGAAACCCCTTCCCCACTCACTGAAACCCTTCCCCAGACACTGAATCCCCTTCCTCACACACTGATACCACTTCCCCACACACTGAAACCCTTCACCAAAAACTGAAACCCTTCCCCTCACACTGAAACCCCTTCCCCTCACACTGAAACACATTGCCCACACACTGAAAACCTTCCAAAGACACTGAAGCACATTCCCCACACACTGAAACCCCTTCCCCACACAAAGAAACGCCTTCCCTACACACTGAAACGCCTTCCGCTCTGACTGAAACCCCTTCCGCACACACTGAAACACCTTCCCCACACACTGAAACCCCTTCCCCACAACACTGAAACCCCTTCCGCACATACCGAAACACCTTCCCCACACACTGAAACCCCTTCCGCACACACTGAAGCCCTGCCCCACACACAAAAACACCTTCCCCACACACTGAAACTCCTTCCCCACACACTGAAACCCATTCTGCACGCAGTGAAACCCTTCCCCACACACTCAAACCCCTCCCCCACACACTGAAAACCCTTCCGCACACACTGTAACACCTTCCCCACACACTGAAACCCCTTCCCCACACACTGAAACCCTTATCGCACACACTGAAACCTCTTCCGCACACACTGAAACACCTTCCCCACACACTGAAACCCCTTCCCCACACACTGAAACGCCTTCCGCACACGCTGAATCACCTTCCCCACACACTGAAACCCCTTCCCCACACACTGAACCCCTTATCGCACACACTGAAACCTCTTCCGCACACACTGAAACACCTTCCCCACACACTGAAACCTCTTCCCCACACACTGAAACCCCTTCCGCACACACTGAAACACCTTCCCCACACACTGAGACCCCTTCCCCACACACTGAAACCACTTCCGCACACAGTGAAACCCTTCCCCACACACTGAAACCCCTTCCTCACACACTGAAACACATCCCCACACAGTGAAACCCCTTCCCCACACACTGAAACCCCTTCCCCACACACTCAAAACCCTTCCCCACACACTGAAACCCTTCCCCACACTCTGAAACACATTCCCCACTCACTGAAACCCCTTCCCCACACACTGAAACAATTACCCATACTCTGAAACCCCTTCCCCACACACTGAAACACCTTCCCCACACACTTAAACACCTTCCCCACACACTGAACCCCATCCCCACACACTGAAACACCTTGCCCACACACTGAAATCCCTTCCGCACACATTGAAGTCCATCCGCACACACTGAAACCCCTTCCCCACACACTGAAACACCTTCCGCACACACTGAAACACCATCCCCACACACTGAAACCCTTCCCCACACAGTGAAATCCCTTCCGCAAACACTGAAACCCTTCCCCACACACTGAAACCCATTCCCCACTCACTGAAACACCGTCCCCACACACTGTAACCCTTCCCCACACACTGAAACACTTCCCCAAACACTGAAACCCCTTCCCTGCACACTGAAACCCTTTCCCCACAGACTGAAACCCCTTCCCCACACACTGAAACCCTTCACCACACACTGAAACCCCTTCCCCACACACGGAAACACCTTCCCCACACACTGAAACCCTTCCCCACACACTGAAACACCTTGCCCACACACTGAAACCCATTCCGCACACATTGTAACCCATACCCACGCACTGAAACACCTTCCCCACACACTTAAACACCTTCCCCACACACTGAAACCCATCCCCACACACTGAAACACCTTGACCACACACTGAAACCCCTTCCGCACACATTGAAGTCCATCCCCACACACTGAAACCCATCCCCACACACTGAAACCCCTTCACCACAAAATGAACCCCCTTCCCCACACACTGAAACTCCACCCCACACACAGAAACACCTTCCCCACATACTGATACCCCTTCTGCACACACTGACACCCATCCCCACACACTGAAATCCATCCCCACACACTGAAACCCATCCCCACACACTGAAACACCTTCCCCACACACGGAATCACCTTCCCCACTCACTGAAACCCTTCCCCACACACTGAAACCCTTCCCCACACTCTGAAACCGCTTCCCCACATACTGAAACCCCTTCCGCACATGCTGAAACACCTTCCACACACACTGAAACTCCTTCCCCACACACTGAAACCCCTTCCACACACACTCAAACCCTTCCCCCACACACTGAAACCCCTTCCGCACACACTGAAACCCATCCCCACACACTGAAACCCCACACCCTCACACTGAAACCCCTTCCCCACACACTGAAACCCCTTACCCAAACACTGAAACACATCCCCACACACTGAAATGCCTTCCCCACACACTGAAACCCATTCCGCACACATTGTAACCCATACCCACGTACTGAAACACCTTCCCCACACACTTAAACACCTTCCCCACACACTGAAACCCATCCCCACACACTGAAACACCTTGCCCACACACTGAAACCCCTTCTGCACACATTGAAGTCCATCCCCACACACTGAAACCCATCCCCACACACTGAAACCCCTTCACCACACAATGAACCCCCTTCCCCACACACTGAAACTCCACCCCACACACAGAAACACCTTCCCCACATACTGATACCCCTTCCGCACACACTGACACCCATCCCCACACACTGAAATCCATCCCCACACACTGAAACCCATCCCCACACACTGAAACACCTTCCCCACACACTGAAACATCTTCCCCACACACTGAAACCCCTTCCCCACACACTGAAACACCTCCCGCACACACTGAAACACCTTCCGCACACACTGAAATCCCTTCCCCACACACTGAAATACCTTCATCAGACACTGAAACACCTTCCTCACACACTGATACCCCTTCCCCACACACTGAAACCGTTCCCCACACACTGAAACACGTTCTCCACACACTGAAACCCCTTCCCCACACACTGAAACAGCTTCCCCATACACTGAAACACCTTCCCCACACACTGAAACCCATTCCCCACTCACTGAAACACCGTCCCCACACACTCTAACCCTTCCCCACACACTGAAACACTTCCCCACACACTGAAACCCCTTCCCTGCACACTGAAAACTCCTTCCCCACACACTGAAACCCCTTCCACACACACTCAAACCCTTCCCCACACACTGAAACCCCTTCTGCACACACTGAAACCCATCCCCACACACTGAAACCCCACACCCTCACACTGAAACCCCTTCGCCACACACTGAAACACCTAACCCAAACACTGAAACACATCCCCACCCACTGAAACACCTTCCCCACACACTGAAACCCATTCCGCACACATTGTAACCCATACCCACGCACTGAAACCCATCCCCACACACTGAAACCCCTTCCCACACACAGAAAACCCTTCCCGACACATTGAAACCACTTCCACACACACTGAAACACATCCCCACACACTGAAACACCTTCCCCACACACTGAAACCCCTTCCGCACACACAGAAACCCAGCCCCACACACAGAAACCCATCCCCACACACTGAAACCCATCCCCACACACTGAACCAACTTCCCCACACACTGAACTCTTTCCCCACAAAATGAAACACATCCCCACACATTGAAACTCATCCCCACACACAGAAACACCTTCCCCACACACTGAAACCCCTTCCCAACACACTGAAACACCTTCCCACACACTGAAACCCTTCCCCACACACTGAAACCCCTTCCCCACATACTGAAACATCTTCCCCACACACTGAAACCCCTTCTGCACACACTGAAACCCATCCCCACACACTGAAACCCCACACCCACACACTGAAACCCCTTCCCCACACACTGAAACCCCTTCCCCACACACTGAAACACATCCCCATACACTGAAACACCTTCCACACACACTGAAACCCCTTCTGCACACTTTGTAACAGATCCCCACACACTGAAATCCAACCCCACACTCTGAAACCACTTCCCCACACACTGAAACCCCTTCTGCACACAGTGAAACCCATCCCCACACACAGAAACCCCACACCCACACACTGAAACCCCTTCCCCACTCACTGAAACCCTTCCCCAGACACTGAATCCCCTTCCTCACACACTGATACCACTTCCCCACACACTGAAACCCCTTCACCACACAATGAACCCCCTTCCCCACACACTGAAACTCCACCCCACACACAGAAACACCTTCCCCACATACTGATACCCAATCCGCACACACTGACACCCATCCGCACACACTGAAATCCATCCCCACACACTGAAACCCATCCCCACACACTGATACACCTTCCCCACAAACTGAAACATCTTCCCCACACACTGAAACCCCTTCCCCACACACTGAAACACCTCCCGCACACACTGAAACACCTTCCCCACACACTGAAATCCCTTCCCCACACACTGAAATACCTTCATGAGACACTGAAACACCTTCCTCACACACTGATACCCCTTCCCCACACACTGAAACCGTTCCCCACACACTGAAACACGTTCTCCACACACTGAAACCCCTTCCCCACACACTGAAACACCTTCCCCATACACTGAAACACCTTCCCCACACACTGCAACCGCTTCCGCACACAATGAAACACCATCCCCACACACTGAAACCCATCCCCCACAGCGAACTACTTCCACAATCACTGAAACCCTTCCCCACACACTGAAACCCATTCCCCACTCACTGAAACACCGTCCCCACACACTCTAACCCTTCCCCACACACTGAAACACTTCCGCACACACTGAAACCCCTTCCCTGCACACTGAAACTCCTTCCCCACACACTGAAACCCCTTCCACACACACTCAAACCCTTCCCCACACACTGAAACCCCTTCCGCACACACTGAAACCCATCCCCACACACTGAAACCCCACACCCTCACACTGAAACCCCTTCCCCACACACTGAAACCCCTTACCCAAACACTGAAACACATCCCCACCCACTGAAACACCTTCCCCACACACTGAAACCCATTCCGCACACATTGTAACCCATACCCACGCACTGAAACCCATCCCCACACACTGAAACCCCTCCCCACACACAGAAACCCCTTCCCGACACACTGAAACCACTTCCACACACACTGAAACACATCCCCACACACTGAAACACCTTCCCCACACACTGAAACCCCTTCCGCACACACAAAAACCCAGCCCCACACACAGAAACCCATCCCCACACACTGAAACCCATCCCCACACACAGAAACACCTTCCCCACACACTGAAACCCCTTCCCAACACACTGAAACACCTTCCCACACACTGAAACCCCTTCCCCACACACTGAAACCCCTTCCCCACATACTGAAACATCTTCCCCACACACTGAAACCCCTTCTGCACACACTGAAACCCATCCCCACACACTGAAACCCCACACTCACACACTGAAACCCCTTCCCCACACACTGAAACCCCTTCCCCACACACTGAAACACATCCCCATACACTGAAACACCTTCCCCACACACTGAAACCCCTTCTGCACACTTTGTAACAGATCCCCACACACTGAAATCCAACCCCACACTCTGAAACCACTTCCCCACACACTGAAACCCCTTCTGCACACAGTGAAACCCATCCCCACACACAGAAACCCCACACCCACACACTGAAACCCCTTCCCCACTCACTGAAACCCTTCCCCAGACACTGAATCCCCTTCCTCACACACTGATACCACTTCCCCACACACTGAAACCCTTCACCAAAAACTGAAACCCTTCCCCTCACACTGAAACCCCTTCCCCTCACACTGAAACACATTGCCCACACACTGAAAACCTTCCAAAGACACTGAAGCACATTCCCAACACACTGAAACCTCTTCCCCACACAAAGAAACCCCTTCCCCACACAGTGAAACGCCTTCCGCTCTGACTGAAACCCCTTCCGCACACACTGAAACACCTTTCCCACACACTGAAACCCCTTCCCCACAACACTGAAACCCCTTCCGCACATACCGAAACACCTTCCCCACACACTGAAACCCCTTCCGCACACACTGATGCCCTGCCCCACACACAGAAACACCTTCCCCACACACTGAAACTCATCCCCACACACTGAAACCCATTCCGCACACACTGAAACAAATCCCCACACACTGAAACCACTTCCCCACACACTGAAACACCTTCCCCACACACTGAAACTCCTTCCCCACACACTGAAACCCATTCTGCACGCAGTGAAACCCTTCCCCACACACTCAAACCCCTTCCCCACACACTGAAAACCCTTCCGCACACACTGTAACACCTTCCCCACACACTGAAACCCCTTCCCCACACACTGAAACCCTTATCGCACACACTGAAACCTCTTCCGCACACACTGAAACGCCTTCCCCACACTCTGAAACCCCTTCCCCAAACACTGAAACGCCTTCCGCACACGCTGAAACACCTTCCCCACACACTGAAACCCCTTCCCCACACACTGAACCCCTTATCGCACACACTGAAACCTCTTCCGCACACACTGAAACACCTTCCCGACACACTGAAACCTCTTCCCCACACACTGAAACCCCTTCCGCACACACTGAAACACCTTCCCCACACACTGAGACCCCTTCCCCACACACTGAAACCACTTCCGCACACAGTGAAACCCTTCCCCACACACTGAAACCCCTTCCTCACACACTGAAACACATCCCCACACAGTGAAACCCCTTCCCCACACACTGAAACCCCTTCCCCACACACTCAAAACCATTCCCCACACACTGAAACCCTTCCCCACACTCTGAAACACATTCCCCACTCACTGAAACCCCTTCCCCACACACTGAAACAATTACCCAAACTCTGAAACCCCTTCCCCACACACTGAAACACCTTCCCCACACGCTTAAACACCTTCCCCACACACTGAAACCCATCCCCACACACTGAAACACCTTGCCCACACACTAAAATCCCTTCCGCACACATTGAAGTCCATCCCCACACACTGAAACCCCTTCCCCACACACTGAAACCCCTTCCGCACACACTGAAACACCATCCCCACACACTGAAACCCTTCCCCACACAGTGAAATCCCTTCCGCAAACACTGAAACCCTTCCCCACACACTGAAACCCATTTCCCACTCACTGAAACACCGTCCCCACACACTGTAACCCTTCCCCACACACTGAAACACTTTCCCACACACTGAAACCCCTTCCCTGCACACTGAAACCCTTTCCCCACAAACTGAAACCCCTTCCCCACACACTGAAACCCTTCACCACACACTGAAACCCCTTCCCCACACACGGAAACACCTTCCCCACACACTTAAACCCTTCCCCACACACTGAAACCCTTCCCCACACTCTGAAACCGCTTCCCCACATACTGAAACCCCTTCCGCACATGCTGAAACACCTTCCACACACTGAAACTCCTTCCCCACACACTGAAACCCCTTCCACACACACTCAAACCCTTCCCCACACACTGAAACCCCTTCCGCACACACTGAAACCCATCCCCACACACTGAATCCCCACACCCTCACACTGAAACCCCTTCCCCACACACTGAAACCCCTTACCCAAACACTGAAACACATCCCCACACACTGAAATACCTTCCCCACACACTGAAACCCATTCCGCACACATTGTAACCCATACCCACGCACTGAAACACCTTCCCCACACACTTAAACACCTTCCCCACACACTGAAACCCATCCCCACACACTGAAACACCTTGCCCACACACTGAAACCCCTTCCGCACACATTGAAGTCCATCCCCACACACTGAAACCCATCCCCACACACTGAAACCCCTTCACCACACAATGAACCCCCTTCCCCACACACTGAAACTCCACCCCACACACAGAAACACCTTCCCCACATAATGATACCCCTTCCGCACACACTGACACCGATCCCCACACACTGAAATCCATCCCCACACACTGAAACCCATCCCCACACACTGAAACACCTTCCCCACACACTGAAACATCTTCCCCACACACTGAAACATCTTCCCCACACACTGAAACACCTCCCGCACACACTGAAACACCTTCCCCACACACTGAAATCCCTTCCCCACACACTGAAATACCTTCATCAGACACTGAAACACCTTCCTCACACACTGATACCCCTTCCCCACACACTGAAACCGTTCCTCACACACTGAAACACGTTCTGCACACACTGAAACCCCTTCCCCACACACTGAAACACCTTCCCCATGCACTGAAACACCTTCCCCACACACTGAAACCGCTTCCGCACACACTGAAACACCATCCCCACACACTGAAACCCTTCCCCACACAGTGAAACTACTTCCGCAAAAACTGAAACCCTTCCCCACACACTGAAACCCATTCCCCACTCACTGAAACACCGTCCCCAGACACTGTAACCCTTCCCCACACACTGAAACACTTCCCCACACACTCAAACCCTTCCCTGCACACTGAAACTCCTTCCCCACACACTGAAACCCCTTCCACACACACTCAAACCCTTCCCCATACACTGACACCCCTTCCGCACACACTGAAACCCATCCCCACTCACTGAAACCCCACACCCTCACACTGAAACCCCTTCCCCACACACTGAAACCCCTTACCCAAACACTGAAACACATCTCCCACACACTGAAACACCTTCCCCACACACTGAAACCCATTCCGCACACATTGTAACCCATACCCACGCACTGAAACCCATCCCCACACACTGAAACCCCTCCCCACACACAGAAACCCCTTCCCGACACACTGAAACCGCTTCCACACACACTGAAACACATCCCCACACACTGAAACACCTTCCCCACACACTGAAACCCCTTCCGCACACACAGAAACCCAGCCCCACACACAGAAACCCATCCCCACACACTGAAACCCATCCCCACACACTGAACCAACTTCCCCACACACTGAAATCTTACCCCACAAAATGAAACACATCCCCACACATTGAAACTCATCCCCACACACAGAAACACCTTCCCCACACACTGAAACCCCTTCCCAACACACTGAAACACCTTCCCACACACTCAAAACCATTCCCCACACACTGAAACCCTTCCCCACACTCTGAAACACATTCCCCACTCACTGAAACCCCTTCCCCACACACTGAAACAATTACCCAAACTCTGAAACCCCTTCCCCACACACTGAAACACCTTCCCCACACGCTTAAACACCTTCCCCACACACTGAAACCCATCCCCACACACTGAAACACCTTGCCCACACACTAAAATCCCTTCCGCACACATTGAAGTTCATCCCCACACACTGAAACCCCTTCCCCACACACTGAAACCCCTTCCGCACACACTGAAACACCATCCCCACACACTGAAACCCTTCCCCACACAGTGAAATCCCTTCCGCAAACACTGAAACCCTTCCCCACACACTGAAACCCATTTCCCACTCACTGAAACACCGTCCCCACACACTGTAACCCTTCCCCACACACTGAAACACTTTCCCACACACTGAAACCCCTTCCCTGCACACTGAAACCCTTTCCCCACAAACTGAAACCCCTTCCCCACACACTGAAACCCTTCACCACACACTGAAACCCCTTCCCCACACACGGAAACACCTTCCCCACACACTTAAACCCTTCCCCACACACTGAAACCCTTCCCCACACTCTGAAACCGCTTCCCCACATACTGAAACCCCTTCCGCACATGCTGAAACACCTTCCACACACTGAAACTCCTTCCCCACACACTGAAACCCCTTCCACACACACTCAAACCCTTCCCCACACACTGAAACCCCTTCCGCACACACTGAAACCCATCCCCACACACTGAATCCCCACACCCTCACACTGAAACCCCTTCCCCACACACTGAAACCCCTTACCCAAACACTGAAACACATCCCCACACACTGAAATACCTTCCCCACACACTGAAACCCATTCCGCACACATTGTAACCCATACCCACGCACTGAAACACCTTCCCCACACACTTAAACACCTTCCCCACACACTGAAACCCATCCCCACACACTGAAACACCTTGCCCACACACTGAAACCCCTTCCGCACACATTGAAGTCCATCCCCACACACTGAAACCCATCCCCACACACTGAAACCCCTTCACCACACAATGAACCCCCTTCCCCACACACTGAAACTCCACCCCACACACAGAAACACCTTCCCCACATAATGATACCCCTTCCGCACACACTGACACCGATCCCCACACACTGAAATCCATCCCCACACACTGAAACCCATCCCCACACACTGAAACACCTTCCCCACACACTGAAACATCTTCCCCACACACTGAAACATCTTCCCCACACACTGAAACACCTCCCGCACACACTGAAACACCTTCCCCACACACTGAAATCCCTTCCCCACACACTGAAATACCTTCATCAGACACTGAAACACCTTCCTCACACACTGATACCCCTTCCCCACACACTGAAACCGTTCCTCACACACTGAAACACGTTCTGCACACACTGAAACCCCTTCCCCACACACTGAAACACCTTCCCCATGCACTGAAACACCTTCCCCACACACTGAAACCGCTTCCGCACACACTGAAACACCATCCCCACACACTGAAACCCTTCCCCACACAGTGAAACTACTTCCGCAAAAACTGAAACCCTTCCCCACACACTGAAACCCATTCCCCACTCACTGAAACACCGTCCCCAGACACTGTAACCCTTCCCCACACACTGAAACACTTCCCCACACACTCAAACCCTTCCCTGCACACTGAAACTCCTTCCCCACACACTGAAACCCCTTCCACACACACTCAAACCCTTCCCCATACACTGACACCCCTTCCGCACACACTGAAACCCATCCCCACTCACTGAAACCCCACACCCTCACACTGAAACCCCTTCCCCACACACTGAAACCCCTTACCCAAACACTGAAACACATCTCCCACACACTGAAACACCTTCCCCACACACTGAAACCCATTCCGCACACATTGTAACCCATACCCACGCACTGAAACCCATCCCCACACACTGAAACCCCTCCCCACACACAGAAACCCCTTCCCGACACACTGAAACCGCTTCCACACACACTGAAACACATCCCCACACACTGAAACACCTTCCCCACACACTGAAACCCCTTCCGCACACACAGAAACCCAGCCCCACACACAGAAACCCATCCCCACACACTGAAACCCATCCCCACACACTGAACCAACTTCCCCACACACTGAAATCTTACCCCACAAAATGAAACACATCCCCACACATTGAAACTCATCCCCACACACAGAAACACCTTCCCCACACACTGAAACCCCTTCCCAACACACTGAAACACCTTCCCACACACTGAAACCCCTTCCCCACACACTGAAACCCCTTCCCCACATACTGAAACATCTACCCCACACACTGAAACCCCTTCTGCACACACTGAAACCCATCCCCACACACTGAAACCCCACACCCACACACTGAAACCCCTTCCCCACACACTGAAACCCCTTCCCCACACACTGAAACACATCCCCATACACTGAAACACCTTCCCCACACACTGAAACCCCTTCTGCACACTTTGTAACAGATCCCCACACACTGAAATCCAACCCCACACTCTGAAATCACTTCCTCTCACTCTGAAACCCTTCCCCACACACTGAAAACCCTTCCTCACTCACTGAAGCACATCCCCACACACTGAAACCCCTTCCCCACTGACTGAAAATCATCCCCGCACACTGAAACCCTTTCCCCACACACTGAAACACATCTACACACACTGAAACACCTTCCCCACAGACTGAAACCCCTTCCGCAAACACTGAAACACAATCCCCACACACTGAATCCCTTTCCCCACACACTGAAACACCTTCCGCACACACTGAAACTCCTTGCGCACACACTGAAACACCTTCCCCACTCACTGAAATCCCTACCCCACACACTGAAATCTTTCCCCACAAAATGAAACACATCCCCACACATTGAAACTCATTCCCACACACAGAAACACCTTCCCCACACACTGAAACCCCTTCCCTACACACTGAAGCACCTTCCCCACACACTGAAACCACTTCCCCACACACTGAAACCCCTTCCGCACATACTGAAACACCTTCCCCACACACTGAAACCCATTCTGCACACACTGAAACCCATCCCCACACACTGAAACCCCACACCCACACACTGAAACCCCTTCCCCACACACTGAAACCCCTTCCCCACACACTGAAACACATCCCCATACACTGAAACACCTTCCCCACACACTGAAACCCCTTCTGCACACTTTGTAACCCATCCCCACACACTGAAACCCAACCCCACACACTGAAATCACTTCCTCTCACTCTGAAACCCTTCCCCACACACTGAAAACCCTTCCCCACTCACTGAAGCACATCCCCACACACTGAAACCCATTCCCCACTCACTGAAACACCGTCCCCACACACTGTAACCCTTCCCCACACACTGAAACACTTTTCCACACACTGAAACCCCTTCCCTGCACACTGAAACTCCTTCCCCACACACTGAAACCCCTTCCACACACACTCAAACCCCTTCCCCACACACTGAAACCCCTTCCGCACACACTGAAACCCATCCCCACACACTGAAACCCCACACCCTCACACTGAAACCCCTTCCCCACACACTGAAACACCTTACCCAAACACTGAAACACATCCCCACACACTGAAATAGCTTCCCCACACACTGAAACCCATTCCGCACACATTGTAACCCATACCCACGCACTGAAACCCATTCCCACACACTGAAACCCCACCCCACACACAGAAACCCCTTCCCGACACACTGAAACCACTTCCACACACACTGAAACACATCCCCACACATTGAAGCACCTTCCCCACACACTGAAACCCCTTCCGCACACACAGAAACCCAGCCCCACACACAGAAACCCATCTCCACACACTGAAACCCATCCCCACACACTGAACCAACTTCCCCACACACTGAAATCTTTCCCCACAAAATGAAACACATCCCCACACATTGAAACTCATCCCCACACACAGAAACACCTTCCCCACACACTGAAACCCCTTCCCTACACACAGAAACACCTTCCCCACACACTGAAACCCCTTCCCCACACACTGAAACCCCTTCCCCACATACTGAAACACCTTCCCCACACTCTGAAACCCCTTCTGCACACACTGAAACCCATCCCCACACACTGAAACCCCACACCCACACACTGAAACCCCTTCCCCACACACTGAAACCCCTTCCCCACACACTGAAACACATCCCCATACACTGAAACACATTCCCCACACACTGAAACCCCTTCTGCACACTTTGTAACCCATCCCCACACACTGAAACCCAACCCCACACACTGAAATCACTTCCTGTCACTCTGAAACCCTTCCCCACACACTGAAAACCCTTCCCCACTCACTGAAGCACATCCCCACACACTGAAACCCCTTCCCCACACACTGAAAATCATCCCCGCACACTGAAACCCCTTCCCCACACACTGAAACACATCCAAACACACTGAAACACCTTCCCCACAGACTGAAACCCCTTCCGCTAACACTGAAACACAATCCCCACACACTGAAACCCTTTCCCCACACACTGAAACTCCTTCCGCACACACTGAAACTCCTTGCGCACACACTGAAACACCTTCCCCACCCACTGAAATCCCTTCCCCACACACTGAAACTCCTTCCCCACACACTGAAACCCCTTCCACACACACTGAAACCCCTTCCCCACACACTGAAACACCTTCCCACACACTGAAAACCCTTCCCCACACACTGAAACCCCTTCCCCACACACTGAAACACCTTCCCCACGCACAGAAAAGCCTTCCCCAAACACTGAAACACCTTCCCCACACACTGAAACACCTTCCCCACACACTGAAATCCCTTCCCCACAGACTGAAACCCTTCCCCACACACTGAAACACCTTCCCCACACTCTGAAACCCCTTCCCCACACACTGAAACACCTTCCCCATACACTGCAACACCTTCCCCACACACTGAAACCCATTCCGCACACTCTGAAACACCTTCCCCACACACTGAAACCCTTCCCCACACACTGAAACGCCTTCCGCAAACACTGAAACCCCTTCCCCACACACTGAAACCACTTCCCCACACACTGAAACCCTTCCCCACACACTGAAACCCCTTCGCCACACACTGAAACCCCTTCCCCACACACTGAAACCTTTCCCCACACACTGAAACCCTTCCCAACACAATGAAAACGCTTCCCCACATACTGAACCCCCTTCAGCACACGCAGAAACACCTTCCCCACGCACTGAAACCCCTTCCCCACACACTGAAACTCCTTCCACACACACTGAAACACCTTCCCCACACACTGAAACCCCTTCCGCACGCACTGAAACCCATCCCCACACACTGAAACCCCACACACTCACACTGAAACCCTTCCCCACACACTGAAACCCATTCCCCACACACTGAATCCCCTTCCGCACACACTGAAACCCCTTCCACACACACTGAAACACCTTCCCCACACACTGAAACCCCTTCCACACACACTGAAACACCTTCCCCACACACTGAAAACCCTTCCGCACACACTGAAACACCTTCCCCACACACTGAAACGACTTCCCCACATTCTGAAACCAATTCCGCTCACAGTGAAACCCTTCCCCACACTCTGAAACCCCTTCCCCACACACTGAAACCCCTTCCCCACACGGTGAAACACATCCCCACACACTGAAACGCCTTCCCCACACACTGAATCCCCTTCCCCACACACAGAAAGCCCTTACTCCCACAATGAAACCCTTCCCCACACTCTGAAACCCCTTCCCCACACACTGAAACCCCTTCCCCACACACTGAAAACCCTTCCCCACTCACTGAAGCACATCCCCACACACTGAAACACCTTCCCCACACACTGAAAATCATCCCCGCACACTGAAACCCCTTCCCCACACACTGAAACACATCCACACACACTGAAACACCTTCCTCACAGACTGAAACCCCTTCCGCTAACACTGAAACACAATCCCCACACACTGAAACCCTTTCCCCACACACTGAAACTCCTTCCGCACACACTGAAACTCCTTGCGCAGACACTGAAACACCTTCCCCACCCACTGAAATCCCTTCCCCACACACTGAAACTCCTTCCCCACACACTGAAACCCCTTCCACACACACTGAAACCCCTTCCGCACACAGTGAAACCCTTCCCCACACAGTGAAACCCCTTCCCCACACACTGAAAACCCTTCCCACACACTGAAAACCCTTCCCCACACACTGAAACCACTTCCCCACACACTGAAACCCCTTCCCCACACACTGAAACCTTTCCCCACTCACTGAAACCCTTCCCCACACACTGAAAACGCTTCCCCACATTCTGAAACCCCTTCAGCACACGCAGTAACACCTTCCCCACGCACTGAAACCCCTTCCCCACACACTGAAACTCCTTCCACACACACTGAAACACCTTCCCCACACACTGAAACCCCTTCCGCACGCACTGAAACCCATCCCCACACACTGAAACCCCACACCCTCACACTGAAACCCTTCCCCACACATTGAAACCCCTTCCCCACACACTGAATCCCCTTCCGCACACACTGAAACCCCTTCCACACACACTGAAACACCTTCCCCACACACTGAAAATCATCCCCGCACACTGAAACTCCTTCCCCACACACTGAAACACATCCACACACACTGAAACACCTTCCACACAGACTGAAACGGCTTCCGCTAACACTGAAACACAATCCCCACACACTGAAACCCTTTCCCCACACACTGAAACTCCTTCCGCACACACTGAAACTCCTTGCGCACGCACTGAAACACCTTCCCCACCCACTGAAATCCCTTCCCCACACACTGAAACTCCTTCCCCACACACTGAAACCCCTTCCACACACACAAACCCCTTGCGCACACAGTGAAACCCTTCCCCACACAGTGAAACCCCTTCCCCACACACTGAAAACCCTTCCCACACACTGAAAACCCTTCCCCACACACAGAAGCCCCTTCCCCACACACTGAAACACCTTCCCCACACACAGAAAAGCCTTCCCCACACACTGAAACACCTTCCCCACACACTGAAACACCTTCCCCACACACTGAAATCCCTTCCCCACAGACTGAAACCCTTCCCCACACACTGAAACACCTTCCCCACACTCTGAAACCCCTTCCCCACACACTGAAACACCTTCCCCATACACTGCAACACCTTCCCCACACAATGAAACCCATTCCGCACACACTGAAACACCTTCCCCACACACTGAAACCCTTCCCCACACACTGAAACCCCTTCCGCACACACTGAAACCCCTTCCCCACACACTGAAACCACTTCCCCACACACTGAAACCCTTCCCCACACACTGAAACCCCTTCCCCACATACTGAAACCCCTTCCCCACACACTGAAACCTTTCCCCACACACTGAAACCCTTCCCCACACAATGAAAACGCTTCCCCACATACTGAAACCCCTTCAGCACACGCAGAAACACCTTCCCCACGCACTGAAACCCCTTCCCCACACACTGAAACTCCTTCCACACACACTGAAACACCTTCCCCACACACTGAAACCCCTTCCGCACGCACTGAAACCCATCCCCACACACTGAAACCCCACACCCTCACACTGAAACCCTTCCCCACACACTGAAACCCCTTCCCCACAAACTGAATCCCCTTCCGCACACACTGAAACCCCTTCCACACACACTGAAACACCTTCCCCACACACTGAAACCCCTTCCACACACACTGAAACACCTTCCCCACACACTGAAACCCCTTCCGCACACACTGAAACACCTTCCCCACACACTGAAGCGACTTCCCCACATTCTGAAACCACTTCCGCACACAGTGAAACCCTTCCCCACACTCTGAAACCCTTTCCCCACACACTGAAACCCCTTCCCCACACGGTGAAACACATCCCCACACACTGAAACGCCTTCCCCACACACTGAATCCCCTTCCCCACACACAGAAAGCCCTTACTCCCACAATGAAACCCTTCCCCACACTCTGAAACCCCTTCCCCACACACTGAAACACCTTCCCCACACACTGAAACCCCTTCCCCACACACTGAAAACCCTTCCCCACTCACTGAAACACATCCCCACACACTGAAACCCCTTCCCCACACACTGAAAATCATCCCCGCACACTGAAACCCCTTCCCCACACACTGAAACACATCCACACACACTGAAACACCTTCCCCACAGACTGAAACCCCTTCCGCTAACACTGAAACACAATCTCCACACACTGAAACCCTTTCCCCACACACTGAAACTCCTTCCGCACACACTGAAACTCCTTGCGCCCACACTGAAACACCTTCCCCACCCACTGAAATCCCTTCCCCACACACTGAAACTCCTTCCCCACACACTGAAACCCCTTCCACACACACTGAAACCCCTTCCGCACACAGTGAAACCGTTCCTCATACAGTGAAACCCCTTCCCCACACACTGAAAACCCTTCCCACACACTAAAAACCCTTCCCCACACACTGAAACCCCTTCCCCACACACTGAAACACCTTCCCCACACACAGAAAAGCCTTCCCCACACACTGAAACACCTTCCCCACACACTGAAGCACCTTCCCCACACACTGAAATCCCTTCCCCACAGACTGAAACCCTTCCCCACACACTGAAACACCTTCCCCACACTCTGAAACCCCTTCCCCACACACTGAAACACCTTCCCCATACACTGCAACACCTTCCCCACACACTGAAACCCATTCCGCACACACTGAAACACCTTCCCCACACACTGAAACCCTTCCCCACACACTGAAACCCCTTCCGCACACACTGAAACCCCTTCCCCACACACTGAAACCACTTCCCCACACACTGAAACCCTTCCCCACACACTGAAACCCCTTCCCCACACACTGAAACCCCTTCCCCACACACTGAAACCTTTCCCCACACACTGAAACCCTTCCCCACACACTGAAAACGCTTCCCCACATACTGAAACCCCTTCAGCACACGCAGAAACACCTTCCCCACGCACTGAAACCCCTTCCCCACACACTGAAACTCCTTCCACACACACTGAAACACCTTCCCCACACACTGAAACCCCTTCCGCACGCACTGAAACCCATCCCCACACACTGAAACCCCACACCCTCACACTGAAACCCTTCCCCACACACTGAAACCCCTTCCCCACACACTGAATCCCCTTCCGCACACACTGAAACCCCTTCCACACACACTGAAACACCTTCCCCACACACTGAAACCCCTTCCACACACACTGAAACACCTTCCCCACACTCTGAAACCCCTTCCCCACGCACTGAAACACCTTCCCCATACACTGCAACACCTTCCCCACACACTGAAACCCATTCCGCACACACTGAAACACCTTCCCCACACACTGAAACCCTTCCCCACACACTGAAACCCCTTCCGCACACACTGAAACCCCTTCCCCACACACTGAAACCACTTCCCCACACACTGAAACCCTTCCCCACACACTGAAACCCCTTCCCCACACACTGAAACCCCTTCCCCACACATTGAAACCTTTCCCCACACACTGAAACCCTTCCCCACACAATGAAAACGCTTCCCCACATACTGAAACCCCTTCAGCACACGCAGAAACACCTTCCCCACGCACTGAAACCCCTTCCCCACACACTGAAACTCCTTCCACACACACTGAAACACCTTCCCCACACACTGAAACCCCTTCCGCACGCACTGAAACCCTTCCCCACACACTGAAACCCCACACCCTCACACTGAAACCCTTCCCCACACACTGAAACCCCTTCCCCACACACTGAATCCCCTTCCGCACACACTGAAACCCCTTCCACACACACTGAAACACCTTCCCCACACACTGAAACCCTTTCCACACACACTGAAACCCCTTCCCCACACACTGAAACCCCTTCCCCACACACTGAAACCTTTCCCCACACACTGAAACCCTTCCCCACACACTGAAAACGCTTCCCCACATACTGAAACCCCTTCAGCACACGCAGAAACACCTTCCCCAATCACTGAAACCCCTTCCCCACACACTGAAACTCCTTCCACACACACTGAAACACCTTCCCCACACACTGAAACCCCTTCCGCACGCACTGAAACCCATCCCCACACAGTGAAACCCCACACCCTCACACTGAAACCCTTCCCCACACACTGAAACCCCTTCCCCACACACTGAATCCCCTTCCGCACACACTGAAACCCCTTCCACACACACTGAAACACCTTCCCCACACACTGAAACCCCTTCCACACACACTGAAACACCTTCCCCACACTCTGAAACCCCTTCCCCACACACTGAAACACCTTCCCCATACACTGCAACACCTTCCCCACACACTGAAACCCATTCCGCACACACTGAAACACCTTCCCCACACACTGAAACCCTTCCCCACACACTGAAACCCCTTCTGCACACACTGAAACCCCTTCCCCACACACTGAAACCACTTCCCCACACACTGAAACCCATCCCCAAACACTGAAACCCCTTCCCCACACACTGAAACCCCTTCCCCACACACTGAAACCTTTCCCCACACACTGAAACCCTTCCCCACACAATGAAAACGCTTCCCCACATACTGAAACCCCTTCAGCACACGCAGAAACACCTTCCCCACGCACTGAAACCCCTTCCCCACACACTGAAACTCCTTCCACACACACTGAAACACCTTCCCCACACACTGAAACCCCTTCCGCACGCACTGAAACCCATCCCCACACACTGAAACCCCACACCCTCACACTGAAACCCTTCCCCACACACTGAAACCCCTTCCCCACACACTGAATCCCCTTCCGCACATACTGAAACCCCTTCCACACACACTGAAACACCTTCCCCACACACTGAAACCCCTTCCGCACACACTGAAACACCTTCCCCACACACTGAAACGACTTCCCCACATTCTGAAACCACTTCCGCACACAGTGAAACTCTTCCCCACACTCTGAGACCCTTTCCCCACACACTGAAACCCCTTCCCCACACGGTGAAACACATCCCCACACACTGAAACGCCTTCCCCACACACTGAATCCCCTTCCCCACACACAGAAAGCCCTTACTCCCACAATGAAACCCTTCCCCACACTCTGAAGCCCCTTCCCCACACACTGAAACACCTTCCCCACACACTGAAACCCCTTCCCCACACACTGAAAACCCTTCCCCACTCACTGAAGCACATCCCCACACACTGAAACCCCTTCCCCACACACTGAAAATCATCCCCACACACTGAAACCCCTTCCCCACACACTGAAACACATCCACACACACTGAAACACCTTCCCCACAGACTGAAACCCCTTCCGCTAACACTGAAACACAATCCCCACACACTGAAACCCTTTCCCCACACACTGAAACTCCTTCCGCACACACTGAAACTCCTTGCGCACACACTGAAACACCTTCCCCACCCACTGAAATCCCTTCCCCACACACTGAAACTCCTTCCCCACACACTGAAACCCCTTCCACACACACTGAAACCCCTTCCGCACACAGTGAAACCCTTCCTCACACAGTGAAACCCCTTCCCCACACACACATAAAACCCTTCCCACACACTAAAAACCCTTCCCCACACACTGAAACACCTTCCCCACACACTGAAACACCTTCCCCACACACAGAAAAGCCTTCCCCACACACTGAAACACCTTCCCCACACACTGAAACACCTTCCCCACACACTGAAATCCCTTCCCCACAGACTGAAACCCTTCCCCACACACTGAAACACCTTCCCCACACTCTGTAACCCCTTCCCCACACACTGAAACACCTTCCCCATACACTGCAACACCTTTCCCACACACTGAAACCCATTCCGCACACACTGAAACACCTTCCCCACACACTGAAACCCTTCCCCACACACTGAAACCCCTTCCGCACACACTGAAACCCCTTCCCCACACACTGAAACCACTTCCCCACACACTGAAACCCTTCCCCACACACTGAAACCCCTTCCCCACACACTGAAACCCTTCCCCACACACTGAAACCCCTTCCCCACACACTGAAACCCTTTCCCCACACACTGAAACTCCTTCCGCACACACTGAAACTCCTTGCGCACACACTGAAACACCTTCCCCACCCACTGAAATCCCTTCCCCACACACTGAAACTCCTTCCCCACACACTGAAACCCCTTCCACACACACTGAAACCCATTCCGCACACAGTGAAACCGTTCCTCATACAGTGAAACCCCTTCCCCACACACTGAAAAAACCCTTCCCACACACTAAAAACCCTTCCCCACACACTGAAACCCTTCCCCACACACTGAAACCCCTTCCCCACACACTGAAACCCTTTCCCCACACACTGAAACTCCTTCCGCACACACTGAAACTCCTTGCGCACACACTGAAACACCTTCCCCACCCACTGAAATCCCTTCCCCACACACTGAAACTCCTTCCCCACACACTGAAACCCCTTCCACACACACTGAAACCCCTTCCGCACACAGTGAAACCGTTCCTCATACAGTGAAACCCCTTCCCCACACACTGAAAACCCTTCCCACACACTAAAAACCCTTCCCCACACACTGAAACCCCTTCCCCACACACTGAAACACCTTCCCCACACACAGAAAAGCCTTCCCCACACACTGAAACACCTTCCCCACACACTGAAACACCTTCCCCACACACTGAAATCCCTTCCCCACAGACTGAAACCCTTCCCCACACACTGAAACACCTTCCCCACACTCTGAAACCCCTTCCCCACACACTGAAACATCTTCCCCATACACTGCAACACCTTCCCCACACACTGAAACCCATTCCGCACACACTGAAACACCTTCCCCACACACTGAAACCCTTCCCCACACACTGAAACCCCTTCCGCACACACTGAAACCCCTTCCCCACACACTGAAAACACTTCCCCACACACTGAAACCATTCCCCACACACTGCAACCCCTTCCCCACACACTGAAACCCCTTCCCCACACACTGAAACCTTTCCCCACACACTGAAACCCTTCCCCACACACTGAAAACGCTTCCCCACATACTGAAACCCCTTCAGCACACGCAGAAACACCTTCCCCACGCACTGAAACCCCTTCCCCACACACTGAAACTCCTTCCACACACACTGAAACACCTTCCCCACACACTGAAACCCCTTCCGCACGCACTGAAACCCATCCCCACACACTGAAACCCCACACCCTCACACTGAAACCCTTCCCCACACACTGAAACCCCTTCCCCACCCACTGAATCCCCTTCCGCACACACTGAAACCCCTTCCACACACACTGAAACACCTTCCCCACACACTGAAACCCCTTCCACACACATTGAAACACCTTCCCCACACACTGAAACCCCTTCCCCACACACTGAAACACCTTGCCCATACACTGCAACACCTTCCCCACACACTGAAACCCATTCCGCACACACTGAAACACCTTCCCCACACACTGAAACCCTTCCCCACACACTGAAACCCCTTCCGCACACACTGAAACCCCTTCCCCACACACTGAAACCACTTCCCCACACACTGAAACCCTTCCCCACACACTGAAACCCCTTCCCCACACACTGAAACCCCTTCCCCACACACTGAAACCTTTCCCCACACACTGAAACCCTTCCCCACACAATGAAAACGCTTCCCCACATACTGAAACCCCTTCAGCACACGCAGAAACACCTTCCCCACGCACTGAAACCCCTTCCCCACACACTGAAACTCCTTCCACACACACTGAAACACCTTCCCCACACACTGAAACCCCTTCCGCACGCACTGAAACCCATCCCCACACACTGAAACCCCACACCCTCACACTGAAACCCTTCCCCACACACTGAAACCCCTTCCCCACACACTGAATCCCCTTCCGCACACACTGAAACCCCTTCCACACACACTGAAACACCTTCCCCACACACCGAAACCCCTTCCGCACACACTGAAACCCCTTCCCCACACACTGAAACCCCTTCCCCACACACTGAAACCTTTCCCCACACACTGAAACCCTTCCCCACACACTGAAAACGCTTCCCCACATACTGAAACCCCTTCAGCACACGCAGAAACACCTTCCCCACGCACTGAAACCCCTTCCCCACACACTGAAACTCCTTCCACACACACTGAAACACCTTCCCCACACACTGAAACCCCTTCCGCACGCACTGAAACCCATCCCCACACACTGAAACCCCACACCCTCACACTGAAACCCTTCCCCACACACTGAAACCCCTTCCCCACACACTGAATCCCCTTCCGCACACACTGAAACCCCTTCCACACACACTGAAACACCTTCCCCACACACTGAAACCCCTTCCACACACACTGAAACACCTTCCCCACACTCTGAAACCCCTTCCCCACACACTGAAACACCTTCCCCATACACTGCAACACCTTCCCCACACACTGAAACCCATTCCGCACACACTGAAACACCTTCCCCACACACTGAAACCCTTCCCCACACACTGAAACCCCTTCCGCACACACTGAAACCCCTTCCCCACACACTGAAACCACTTCCCCACACACTGAAACCCTTCCCCACACACTGAAACCCCTTCCCCACACACTGAAACACCTTCCCCACACACTGAAACCTTTCCCCACACACTGAAACCCTTCCCCACACACTGAAACACCTTCCCCACACACTGAAACCCCTTCCGCACGCACTGAAACACCTTCCCCACACACTGAAACCCCTTCCCCACACACTGAAACTCCTTCCACACACACTGAAACACCTTCCCCACACACTGAAACCCCTTCCGCACGCACTGAAACCCATCCCCACACACTGAAACCCCACACCCTCACACTGAAACCCTTCCCCACACACTGAAACCCCTTCCCCACACACTGAATCCCCTTCCGCACATACTGAAACCCCTTCCACACACACTGAAACACCTTCCCCACACACTGAAACCCCTTCCGCACACACTGAAACACCTTCCCCACACACTGAAACGACTTCCCCACATTCTGAAACCACTTCCGCACACAGTGAAACCCTTCCCCACACTCTGAAACCCTTTCCCCACACACTGAAACCCCTTCCCCACACGGTGAAACACATCCCCACACACTGAAACGCCTTCCCCACACACTGAATCCCCTTCCCCACACACAGAAAGCCCTTACTCCCACAATGAAACCCTTCCCCACACTCTGAAACCCCTTCCCCACACACTGAAACACCTTCCCCACACACTGAAACCCCTTCCCCACACACTGAAAACCCTTCCCCACTCACTGAAGCACATCCCCACACACTGAAACCCCTTCCCCACACACTGAAAATCATCCCCGCACACTGAAACCCCTTCCCCACACACTGAAACACATCCACACACACTGAAACACCTTCCCCACAGACTGAAACCCCTTCCGCTAACACTGAAACACAATCCCCACACACTGAAACCCTTTCCCCACACACTGAAACTCCTTCCGCACACACTGAAACTCCTTGCGCCCACACTGAAACACCTTCCCCACCCACTGAAATCCCTTCCCCACACACTGAAACTCCTTCCCCACACACTGAAACCCCTTCCACACACACTGAAACCCCTTCCGCACACAGTGAAACCCTTCCTCACACAGTGAAACAACTTCCCCACACACAGAAAAGCCTTCCCCACACACTGAAACACCTTCCCCACACACTGAAACACCTTCCCCACACACTGAAATCCCTTCCCCACAGACTGAAACCCTTCCCCACACACTGAAACACCTTCCCCACACTCTGAAACCCCTTCCCCACACACTGAAACACCTTCCCCATACACTGCAACACCTTCCCCACACACTGAAACCCATTCTGCACACACTGAAAAACCTTCCCCACACACTGAAACCCTTCCCCACACACTGAAACCCCTTCCGCACACACTGAAACCCCTTCCCCACACACTGAAACCACTTCCCCACATAATGAAACCCTTCCCCACACACTGAAACCCCTTCCCCACACACTGAAACCCCTTCCCCACACACTGAAACCTTTCCCCACACACTGAAACCCTTCCCCACACACTGAAAACGCTTCCCCACATACTGAAACCCCTTCAGCACACGCAGAAACACCTTCCCCACGCACTGAAACCCCTTCCCCACACACTGAAACACCTTCCCCACACACTGAAACCCCTTCCGCACGCACTGAAACCCATCCCCACACACTGAAACCCCACACCCTCACACTGAAACCCTTCCCCACACACTGAAACCCCTTCCCCACACACTGAATCCCCTTCCGCACACACTGAATCCCCTTCCACACACACTGAAACACCTTCCCCACACACTGAAACCCCTTCCACACACACTGAAACACCTTCCCCACACACTGAAACCCCTTCCGCACACAATGAAACACCTTCCCCACACACTGAAACGACTCCCCCACATTCTGAAACCACTTCCGCACACAGTGAAACCCTTCCCCACACTCTGAAACCCCTTCCAAACACACTGAAACCCCTTCCCCACACGGTGAAACACATCCCCACACACTGAAACGCCTTCCCCACACACTGAATTCCCTTCCCCACACACAGAAAGCCCTTACTCCCACAATGAAACCCTTCCCCACACTCTGAAACCCCTTCCCCACACACTGAAACATCTTCCCCACACACTGAAACCCCTTCCCCACACACTGAAATACCTTCCACCCACACTGATACACCATCCCCACACACTGAAATCCCTTCCCCACACACTGAAACCCTTTCCCACAATCTGATACCCCTTCCCCACACACTGAAACACCTTCCTCACACAATGAAACCCCTTCCCCACACTTTGAAACCCCACCCGAACACACTGAAATCCCTTCCCCACACACTGAAACCCCTTCCCCACATACTGAAACATCTTCCCCACACACTGATACCCCTTCCCCACACGCTGAAACACATCCCCACACACTAAAACGCCTTCCCCACACACTGAATCCCCTTCCCCACACACAGAAAGCCCTTACTCCCACAGTGAAACCCTTCCCCACACTCTGAAACCCCTTCCCCACACACTGAAACACCTTCCCCACACACTGAAACCCCTTCCCCACACACTGAAATACCTTCCACTAACACAGATACACCATCCCCACACACTGAAATCCCTTCCCCACACACTGAAACCCTTTCCCACAATCTGATACACCTTCCCCACACACTGAAACACCTTCCTCACACAAAGAAACCCGTTCCCCACACTCTGAAACCCCACCCGTACACACTGAAACCCCTTCCCCACACACTGAAACCCCTTCCCCACACACTGGAGCATCTTCCGCACACACTGAAACCCCTGCCGCACACACTGAAACACCTTCCCAAACACACTGAAACACCTTCCCCACACACTGAAACCCCTTCCCCACACAGTGAAACCCCTTCCACACACACTGAAACAGCTTCCCCACACACTGAAACCCCTTCCGCACACACTGAAACCCATCCCCACACACTGAAACCCCACCCCCACAGACTGAAACCCCTTCCCCACACACTGGAACCCCTTCCCCACATACTGAAACACATCCCCATATACTGAAACACCATCCCCACACACTGAAACACCTTCTGCACACATGTTAACCCATCCCCACACACTGAAACCCATCCCCACACACTGAAACACCTTCCCCTCACTCTGAAACACTTCCCCACACACTGAAAACCCTTCCCCACTCACTGAAGCACATCCGCACACACTGAAACCCCTTCCCCACACACTGAAAATCATCCCCACACACTGAAACCCTTTACCGACACACTGAAACACATCCCCACACACTGAAACATCTTCCCCACAGACTGAAACCCCTTCTGCGCACACTGAAAGACCATGCCCACACACTGAAACCCCTTCCCCACACACTGAAACCCCTTCCGCACACACTGAAACCCCTTCCACACACACTGAAACACCTTCCCCACACACTGAAACCCCTTCCACACACACTGAAACCCCTTCCCCGCACTCTGAAACCCCTTCCGCATACAGTGAAACCCTTCCCCACAGACTGAAACCCCTTCCCCACACTCTGAAACCCCTTCCCCACACACTGAAACACCTTCCCCACGCACTGAAACCCCTTCCCCACAGACTGAAACACCTTCCCCACACACTGATACACCATCCCGACACACTGAAATCCCTTCCCCACACACTGAAACCCTTTCCCACAATCTGATACCCCTTCCCCACACACTGAAACACCTTCCTCCCACAATGAAACCCCTTCCCCACACACTGAAACCCCTTCAGCACACACTGAAACACCTTCCCCACACACTGAAACCCCTTCCGCACACACTGAAACACATCCCCACACTCTGAAACCCCACCCGCACACACTGAAACCCCTTCCTCACACACTGAAACCCCTTCCGCACAAAATGAAACACCTTCCCCACACACTGAAACCCCTTCCCCACACACTGAAACATCTTCCGCACACATGAAACCCCTTCCGCATACACTGAAACAACTTCCCAAACACACTGAAACACCTTCCCCACACACTGAAACCCCTTCCTCACACAGTGAAACCCCTTCCACACACACTGAAACACCTTCCCCACACACTGAAACCCCTTCTGCATACTGTGAAACACTTCCCCACACACTGAAAACCCTTCCCCACACACTGAAACACATCCCCACACATTGAAACCCCTTCCCCACACACTGAAACACATCCCCACACACTGAAACCCTTTCCCCACACACTGAAACACAGCCCCACACACAGAAACATCTTCCCCACAGACTGAAACCCCTTCCGCACACACTGAAACACCTTCCCCACACACTGAAACCCCTCCCCACACACTGAAACCCCTTCCGCAAACACAGAAACCCCTTCCAGACACACTGAAACCCATTCAACACACACTGAAACCCCTTCTGCAACAGTGAAACCCTTCCCCAAACAGTGTAACACCTTCCCCACACACTGAAACCCCTTCCCCACACACGGAAACACATCCCCACACCCTGCAACGCCTTCCCCACACATTGAATCCCCTTCCCCACACACTGAAAACCCATCCACCCACACTGAAAACCTTCCCCACACTCTGACACCCCTTCCCCACACACTGAAATCGCCACCCCACACACTGAAACCCTTCCCCACACTCTGAAAACCATTCCCCACACACTGAAACACCTTCCCCACACACTGAAACCCCTTCCCCACACACTGAAACACATCCCCATACACTGAAACACCTTCCCCACACACTGAAACCGCTTCTGCACACATTGTAACCCATCCCCACACACTGAAACCCATCCCCACACATTTAAACCCCTTCCCCTCACTCTGAAACCCTTCCCCACACACTGAAAACCCTTCCCCACTCACTGAAGCACATCCGCACACACTGAAACCCCTTCCCCACACACTGAAAATCATCCCCACACACTGAAACCCTTTCCCGACACACTGAAACACATCCCCACACACTGAAACACCTTCCCCACAGACTGAAACCCCTTTCGCACACACTGCAGCACCATCCCCACACACTGAAACCCCTTCCACACACACTGAAACACCTTCCGCACACACTGAAACCCCTTCCGCACACACAGAAACACCTTCCCCACACACTGAAACCCCTTCCCCTCACTCTGAAACCCCTTCCGCACACAGTGAATCCCTTCCCCACAGACTGAAACCCCTTCCCCACACACTGAAACCCCTTCCCCACACGCTGAAACACATCCCCACACACTGAATCCCCTTCCCCACACACTGAAAGCCCTTACTCCCACACTGAAACCCTTCCCCACACTGTGAAACCCCTTCCCCACGCACTGAAACACCTTCCCCACGCACTGAAATACCTTCCCCACACACTGATACACCATCCCGACACACTGAAATCCCTACCCCACACACTGAAACCCTTTCCCACAATCTGATACCCCTTCCCCACACACTGAAACACCTTCCTCCCACAATGAAACCCCTTCCCCACACACTGAAACCCCTTCAGCACACACTGAAACACCTTCCCCACACACTGAAACCCCTTACGCACACACTGAAACACATTCCCAAACACACTGAAAGACCTTCCCCACACACTGAAACCCCTTCCTCACACAGTGAAACCCCTTCCACACACACTGAAACACCTTCCCCACACACTGAAACCCCTTCTGCACACTGTGAAAGCCTTCCCCACACAGTGAGAACCCTTCCCCACACACTGAAACACATCCCCACAGACTGAAACCCCTTCAGCACACACTGAAACACCTTCACCACACACTGAAACCCCTCCCCACACACTGAAACCCCTTCTGCAAACACAGAAACCCCTTCCGGACACACTGAAACCCTTCCCCACACTCTGAAACCCCACCCGCACACACTGAAACCCCTTCCTCACACACTGAAACCCCTTCCGCACAAAATGAAACACCTTCCCCACACACTGAAACCCCTTCCCCACACACTGAAGCATCTTCCGCACAAACTGAAACCCCTTCCGCACACACTGAAACACATTCCCAAACACACTGAAAGACCTTCCCCACACACTGAAACCCCTTCCTCACACAGTGAAACCCCTTCCACACACACTGAAACACCTTCCCCACACACTGAAACCCCTTCTGCACACTGTGAAAGCCTTCCCCACACAGTGAGAACCCTTCCCCACACACTGAAACACATCCCCACACATTGAAACCCCTTCCCCACACACTGAAACACATCCCCACACACTGAAACCCTTTCCCCACACACTGAAACACATCCCCACACACAGAAACATCTTCCCCACAGACTGAAACCCCTTCAGCACACACTGAAACACCTTCACCACACACTGAAACCCCTCCCCACACACTGAAACCCCTTCTGCAAACACAGAAACCCCTTCCGGACACACTGAAACACCTTCCCCACACACTGAAACCCCTTCCCCACACACTGAAACACCTTCCCCACACACTGAAACCCCTTCTGCACAAACTGAAACTCCTTCCGCACACACTGAAACCCATTCACCACACACTGAAACCCCTTCCGCACACAGTGAAACCCTTCCCCAGACAGTGTAACACCTTCCCCACACACTGAAACCCCTTCCACACACACTGAAACCCCTTCCGCACACAGTGAAACCCTTCCTCACACAGTGAAACCCCTTCCCCACACACACTTAAAACCCTTCCCACACACTAAAAACCCTTCCCCACACACTGAAACCCCTTCCCCACACACTGAAACAACTTCCCCACACACAGAAAAGCCTTCCCCACACACTGAAACACCTTCCCCACACACTGAAACACCTTCCCCACACACTGAAATCCCTTCCCCACAGACTGAAACCCTTCCCCACACACTGAAACACCTTCCCCACACTCTGAAACCCCTTCCCCACACACTGAAACACCTTCCCCATACACTGCAACACCTTCCCCACACACTGAAACCCATTCCGCACACACTGAAACACCTTCCCCACACACTGAAACCCATCCCCACACCCTGAAACCCCTTCCGCACACACTGAAACCCCTTCCCCACACACTGAAACCACTTCCCCACACACTGAAACCCTTCCCCACACACTGAAACCCCGTCCCCACACACTGAAACCCCTTCCCCACACACTGAAACCTTTCCCCACACACTGAAACCCTTCCCCACACACTGAAAACGCTTCCCCACATACTGAAACCCCTTCAGCACACGCAGAAACACCTTCCCCACGCACTGAAACCCCTTCCCCACACACTGAAACACCTTCCCCACACACTGAAACCCCTTCCGCACGCACTGAAACCCATCCCCACACACTGAAACCCCACACCCTCACACTGAAACCCTTCCCCACACACTGAAACCCCTTCCCCACACACTGAATCCCCTTCCGCACACACTGAATCCCCTTCCACACACACTGAAACACCTTCCCCACACACTGAAACCCCTTCCACACACACTGAAACACCTTCCCCACACACTGAAACCTTTTCCGCACACAATGAAACACCTTCCCCACACACTGAAACGACTCCCCCACATTCTGAAACCACTTCCGCACACAGTGAAACCCTTCCCCACACTCTGAAACCCCTTCCCCACACACTGAAACCCCTTCCCCACACGGTGAAACACATCCCCACACACTGAAACGCCTTCCCCACACACTGAATCCCCTTCCCCACACACAGAAAGCCCTTACTCCCACAATGAAACCCTTCCCCAAACTCTGAAACCTCTTCCCCACACACTGAAACAACTTCCCCACACACTGAAACCCCTTCCCCACACACTGAAATACCTTCCACCCACACTGATACACCATCCCCACACACTGAAATCCCTTCCCCACACACTGAAACCCTTTCCCACAATCTGATACCCCTTCCCCACACACTGAAACACCTTCCTCACACAATGAAACCCCTTCCCCACACTCTGAAACCCCACCCGAACACACTGAAATCCCTTCCCCACACACTGAAACCCCTTCCCCACGTACTGAAACATCTTCCCCACACACTGATACCCCTTCCCCACACGCTGAAACACATCCCCACACACTAAAACGCCTTCCCCACACACTGAATCCCCTTCCCCACACACAGAAAGCCCTTACTCCCACGATGAAACCCTTCCCCACACTCTGAAACCCCTTCCCCACACACTGAAACACCTTCCCCACACACTGAAACCCCTTCCCCACACACTGAAATACCTTCCACTAACACAGATACACCATCCCCACACACTGAAATCCCTTCCCCACACACTGAAACCCTTTCCCACAATCTGATACACCTTCCCCACACACTGAAACACCTTCCTCACACAAAGAAACCCGTTCCCCACACTCTGAAACCCCACCCGTACACACTGAAACCCCTTCCCCACACACTGAAACCCCTTCCCCACACACTGGAGCATCTTCCGCACACACTGAAACCCCTGCCGCACACACTGAAACACCTTCCCAAACACACTGAAACACCTTCCCCACACACTGAAACCCCTTCCCCACACAGTGAAACCCCTTCCACACACACTGAAACAGCTTCCCCACACACTGAAACCCCACCCCCACACACTGAAACCCCTTCCCCACACACTGAAACCCCTTCCCCACACACTGAAACACATCCCCATATACTGAAACACCATCCCCACGCACTGAAACACCTTCTGCACACATGGTAACCCATCCCCACACACTGAAACCCATCCCCACACACTGAAACACCTTCCCCTCACTCTGAAACACTTCCCCACACACTGAAAACCCTTCCCCACTCACTGAAGCACATCTGCACACACTGAAACCCCTTCCCCACACACTGAAAATCATCCCCACACACTGAAACCCTTTACCGACACACTGAAACACATCCCCACACACTGAAACACCTTCCCCACAGACTGAAACCCCTTCTGCACACACTGAAAGACCATGCCCACACACTGAAACCCCTTCCCCAAACACTGAAACCCCTTCCGCAAACACTGAAACCCCTTCCACACACACTGAAACACCTTCCCCACACACTGAAACCCCTTCCACACACACTGAAACACCTTCCCCACACACTGAAACCCCTTCCGCACACACTGCAACACCTTCCCCACACACTGATACACCATCCCGACACACTGAAATCCCTTCCCCACACACTGAAACCCTTTCCCACAATCTGATACCCCTTCCCCACACACTGAAACACCTTCCTCCCACAATGAAACCCCTTCCCCACACACTGAAACCCCTTCAGCACACACTGAAACACCTTCCCCACACACTGAAACCCCTTCCGCACACACTGAAACACATCCCCACACTCTGAAACCCCACCCGCACACACTGAAACCCCTTCCTCACACACTGAAACCCCTTCCGCACAAAACGAAACACCTTCCCCACACACTGAAACCCCTTCCCCACACACTGAAACATCTTCCGCACACATGAAACCCCTTCCACACACACTGAAACACCTTCCCCACACACTGAAACCCCTTCTGCATACTGTGAAACACTTCCCCACACACTGAAAACCCTTCCCCACACACTGAAACACATCCCCACACATTGAAACCCCTTCCCCACACACTGAAACACATCCCCACACACTGAAACCCTTTCCCCACACACTGAAACACAGCCCCACACACAGAAACATCTTCCCCACAGACTGAAACCCCTTCCGCACACACTGAAACACCTTCCCCACACACTGAAACCCCTCCCCACACACTGAAACCCCTTCCGCAAACACAGAAACCCCTTCCGGACACACTGAAACCCATTCACCACACACTGAAACCCCTTCTGCAACAGTGAAACCCTTCCCCAAACAGTGTAACACCTTCCCCACACACTGAAACCCCTTCCCCACACACGGAAACACATCCCCACACCCTGCAACGCCTTCCCCACACATTGAATCCCCTTCCCCACACACTGAAAACCCATCCACCCACACTGAAACCCTTCCCCACACTCTGACACCCCTTCCCCACACACTGAAATCGCCACCCCACACACTGAAACCCTTCCCCACACTCTGAAAACCATTCCCCACACACTGAAACACCTTCCCCACACACTGAAACCCCTTCCCCACACACTGAAACACATCCCCATACACTGAAACACCTTCCCCACACACTGAAACCGCTTCTGCACACATTGTAACCCATCCCCACACACTGAAACCCATCCCCACACATTTAAACCCCTTCCCCTCACTCTGAAACCCTTCCCCACACACTGAAAACCCTTCCCCACTCACTGAAGCACATCCGCACACACTGAAACCCCTTCCCCACACACTGAAAATCATCCCCACACACTGAAACCCTTTCCCGACACACTGAAACACATCCCCACACACTGAAACACCTTCCCCACAGACTGAAACCCCTTCCGCACACACTGCAACACCATCCCCACACACTGAAACCCCTTCCACACACACTGAAACACCTTCCGCACACACTGAAACCCCTTCCGCACACACAGAAACACCTTCCCCACACACTGAAACCCCTTCCCCTCACTCTGAAACCCCTTCCGCACACAGTGAATCCCTTCCCCACAGACTGAAACCCCTTCCCCACACACTGAAACCCCTTCCCCACACGCTGAAACACATCCCCACACACTGAATCCCCTTCCCCACACACTGAAAGCCCTTACTCCCACACTGAAACCCTTCCCCACACTCTGAAACCCCTTCCCCACGCACTGAAACACCTTCCCCACGCACTGAAATACCTTCCCCACACACTGATACACCATCCCGACACACTGAAATCCCTACCCCACACACTGAAACCCTTTCCCACAATCTGATACCCCTTCCCCACACACTGAAACACCTTCCTCCCACAATGAAACCCCTTCCCCACACACTGAAACCCCTTCAGCACACACTGAAACACCTTCCCCACACACTGAAACCCCTTACGCACACACTGAAACACATCCCCACACTCTGAAACCCCACCCGCACACACTGAAACCCCTTCCTCACACACTGAAACCCCTTCCGCACAAAATGAAACACCTTCCCCACACACTGAAACCCCTTCCCCACACACTGAAGCATCTTCCGCACAAACTGAAACCCCTTCCGCACACACTGAAACACATTCCCAAACACACTGAAAGACCTTCCTCACACAGTGAAACCCCTTCCACACACACTGAAACAACTTCCCCACACACTGAAACACCTTCTGCACACTGTGAAAGCCTTCCCCACACAATGAGAACCCTTCCCCACACACTGAAACACATCCCCACACATTGAAACCCCTTCCCCACACACTGAAACACATCCCCACACACTGAAACCCTTTCCCCACACACTGAAACACATCCCCACACACAGAAACATCTTCCCCACAGACTGAAACCCCTTCAGCACACACTGAAACACCTTCCCCACACACTGAAACCCCTCCCCACACACTGAAACCCCTTCTGCAAACACAGAAACCCCTTCCGGACACACTGAAACACCTTCCCCACACACTGAAACCCCTTCCCCACACACTGAAACACCTTCCCCACACACTGAAACCCCTTCTGCACAAACTGAAACTCCTTCCGCACACACTGAAACCCATTCACCACACACTGAAACCCCTTCCGCACACAGTGAAACCCTTCCCCAAACAGTGTAACACCTTCCCCACACACTGAAACCCCTTCCCCACACAGGGAAACACATCCCCACACCCTGCAACGCCTTCCCCACACACTGAATCCCCTTCCCCACACACTGAAAACCCATCCACCCACACTGAAATCCTTCCCCACACTCTGAAACCCCTTCCCCACACACTGAAATCGCCACCCCACACACTGAAACCCTTCCCCACACTCTGAAAACCATTCCCCACACACTGAAACACCTTCCCCACACACTGAAACCCCTTCCCCAGACAGAGAAACACCTTCTGCACACAATGAAACACCTTCCACACATACTGAAACCCATCCCCACACACTGAAACCCATCCCCACACACTGAAACCCATCTCCACACACTGAAACCCCTTCCCCACACACTTAAACCCCTTCCGCACACACTGAAACCCATCCCCACACACTGAAAACCATCCCCACACACTGAAACACCTTCCCCACACACTGCAACACCATACCCACACACTGAACCACCTTCCCCTGACACTGAAATCCCTTCGCCACACACTGAATTCCTTCCCCACACTCCTAAACCCCTTAGCCACTCACTGAAAAACCTTCCCCACAAACTGAAACCCCTTCCCCACATACTGAAACCCCTTCCCCACACACTGAAACACCTTCCCCAAACACTGAAACACCTTGCACAAACACTCAAACACATCCCCACACACTGAAACACCACCCCACACACTGGAACCCCTTCCCCACACACTGAAACCCCTTCCACACACACTGAAACACATCCCCACGCACTGAAACAACTTCCCCACATACTGAAACACCTTCCCCAGACACCGAAACACATTCACCACACACTGAAACCCCTTCCGCACACACTGAAACACCGTCCCCACACACTGTAACCCTTCCCCACACACTGAAACACCTTCCCCACACAATGGAAACCCTTCCCCACATACTGAAACCCCTTCCCCACACACTGCAACACATCCCCACACACTGAAACACCTTCCCCACACACTGAAATCCCTTCCCCACATACTGAAACCCTTCCCCAAACACTGATACCCATTCACCACACACTGAAACACATTCCCCACACACTGAAACCCTCCCAAGGACACTGAAGCACATTCCCCACACACTGAAACTCCTTCCCCACACACTGAATACAATTCCCCACACACTGAAATGCCTTCCGCACACACTGAAAACCCTTCCGCACACACTGAAACACCTTCCCCACACACTGAAACACATCCCCACACACTGAAACCCCTTCCCCACATACTGAAACAAATCCCCACACACTGAAACCCCTTCCCCGCACATTGAAAGACCTTCCCCACACACTGAAACACCTTCCCCACACACTGAAACCCCTTCCGCACACAGTGAAACCCCTCCCCACACACTGAAACCCCTTCCCCACACACTGAAACACATCCCCACACACTGCAACCCCATCCCCACACACTGAAACCCCTTCCGCACACACTGAAACACCTTCCCCACAAACTGAAACCCCTTCCCCACATACTGAAACCCCTACCGCACACACTGAAACCACTTCCGCACACAATGAAACCCCTCCCCACACTCTGAAACCCCTTCCCCACACACTGAAACCCATCCCCACACACTGAAACCACTTCCCCACACACTGAAACCCAACCACACACACTGAAACACCTTCCCCACACGCTGAAACCCATTCCCCACACACTGAAACACCTTCCGCCCACACTGAAACACATCCCCACACACTGAAACACATTCCCCACACACTGAAATACCATCCCCACTCACGGAAACACATTTCACACACACTGAAACCCCTTCCCCAGACACTGGAACCCTTCCCCACACAATGAAACTTCTTCCCAAACACAGAAACCCCTTCCCCACACACTGAAACAGCTTCCACACACACTGAAACCCCTTCCCCACACAGTGCAACACCTTCCCCACACACTGAAAAACCTTCCCCACACACTGAATCACATTCACCACACTCTGAAAACCCATCCGCGCACACTGAAACACCTTCCTCACACACTGAAACATTTCCCCACACACTGAAACCCCTTCCCCACACACTGAAACACATTCCCCACACACTGAAACACCTTCCCCACACACTGAAACTCCTTCCTCACACAAACTGAAACCCCTTCCCCACACACCGAAACACCTTCCCCACACACTGAAACACCTTCTGCACTCACGGAAACACATCACCACACACTGAAACACCTTCCCCACACACTGAAATACCATCCCCACACACTGAAACACATTTCCCACACACCGAAACCCTATCCCCAGACACAGGAACCCTTCCCCACACACTGAAACACCTTCCCCACACACTGAAACCCCTTCCCCACACACTGAAACACCTTCCCCACACACTGAAACCCCTTCTGCACAAACTGAAACTCCTTCCGCACACACTGAAACCCATTCACCACACACTGAAACCCCTTCCGCACACAGTGAAACCCTTCCCCAAACAGTGTAACACCTTCCCCACACACTGAAACCCCTTCCCCACACACGGAAACACATCCCCACACCCTGCAACGCCTTCCCCACACACTGAATCCCCTTCCCCACACACTGAAAACCCATCCACCCACACTGAAATCCTTCCCCACACTCTGAAACCCCTTCCCCACACACTGAAATCGCCACCCCACACACTGAAACCCTTCCCCACACTCTGAAAACCATTCCCCACACACTGAAACACCTTCCCCACACACTGAAACCCCTTCCCCAGACAGAGAAACACCTTCTGCACACAATGAAACACCTTCCACACATACTGAAACCCATCCCCACACACTGAAACCCATCCCCACACACTGAAACCCATCTCCACACACTGAAACCCCTTCCCCACACACTTAAACCCCTTCCGCACACACTGAAACCCATCCCCACACACTGAAAACCATCCCCACACACTGAAACACCTTCCCCACACACTGCAACACCATACCCACACACTGAACCACCTTCCCCTGACACTGAAATCCCTTCGCCACACACTGAATTCCTTCCCCACACTCCTAAACCCCTTAGCCACTCACTGAAAAACCTTCCCCACAAACTGAAACCCCTTCCCCACATACTGAAACCCCTTCCCCACACACTGAAACACCTTCCCCAAACACTGAAACACCTTGCACAAACACTCAAACACATCCCCACACACTGAAACACCACCCCACACACTGGAACCCCTTCCCCACACACTGAAACCCCTTCCACACACACTGAAACACATCCCCACGCACTGAAACAACTTCCCCACATACTGAAACACCTTCCCCAGACACCGAAACACATTCACCACACACTGAAACCCCTTCCGCACACACTGAAACACCGTCCCCACACACTGTAACCCTTCCCCACACACTGAAACACCTTCCCCACACAATGGAAACCCTTCCCCACATACTGAAACCCCTTCCCCACACACTGCAACACATCCCCACACACTGAAACACCTTCCCCACACACTGAAATCCCTTCCCCACATACTGAAACCCTTCCCCAAACACTGATACCCATTCACCACACACTGAAACACATTCCCCACACACTGAAACCCTCCCAAGGACACTGAAGCACATTCCCCACACACTGAAACTCCTTCCCCACACACTGAATACAATTCCCCACACACTGAAATGCCTTCCGCACACACTGAAAACCCTTCCGCACACACTGAAACACCTTCCCCACACACTGAAACACATCCCCACACACTGAAACCCCTTCCCCACATACTGAAACACATCCCCACACACTGAAACCCCTTCCCCGCACATTGAAACACCTTCCCCACACACTGAAACACCTTCCCCACACACTGAAACCCCTTCCGCACACAGTGAAACCCCTCCCCACACACTGAAACCCCTTCCCCACACACTGAAACACATCCCCACACACTGCAACCCCATCCCCACACACTGAAACCCCTTCCGCACACACTGAAACACCTTCCCCACAAACTGAAACCCCTTCCCCACATACTGAAACCCCTACCGCACACACTGAAACCACTTCCGCACACAATGAAACCCCTCCCCACACACTGAAACCCCTTCCCCACACACTGAAACACATCCCCACACACTGCAACCCCATCCCCACACACTGAAACCCCTTCCGCACACACTGAAACCCCTACCGCACACACTGAAACCACTTTTGCACACACTGATACACCTTCTCCACACACTGAAACACCTTCCCCACACTCTGAAACCCCTTCCGCACACACTGAAACACCATCCCCACACACTGAAACATCTTCCCCACAATCTGAAATCCCTTCCCCACACAGTGAAAGCCTTCTCCACACACTGAAACCCCATCCCCACACACTGGAACCCCTTCCTCATCCACTGAAACAATTCCCCACCCAATGAAACACATCCCCACAAACTGAAACCCATCCCCACACACTGACATTCCTTCCCCACACACTGAAACCACTTCCCCACACACTGAAACCCCTTCCCCACACACTGAAACACTTCCCCACACACTGAAACTACTTCCCCACACTCTGAAACCCCTTCCCCACACACTGAAACCCATCCCCACACACTGAAACCACTTCCCCACACACTGAAACCCAACCACACACACTGAAACACCTTCCCCACACGCTGAAACCCATTCCCCACACACTGAAACACCTTCCGCCCACACTGAAACACATCCCCACACACTGAAACACATTCCCCACACACTGAAATACCATCCCCACTCACAGAAACACATTTCACACACACTGAAACCCCTTCCCCAGACACTGGAACCCTTCCCCACACAATGAAACTTCTTCCCAAACACAGAAACCCCTTCCCCACACACTGAAACAGCTTCCACACACACTGAAACCCCTTCCCCACACAGTGCAACACCTTCCCCACACACTGAAAAACCTTCCCCACACACTGAATCACATTCACCACACTCTGAAAACCCATCCGCGCACACTGAAACACCTTCCTCACACACTGAAACATTTCCCCACACACTGAAACCCCTTCCCCACACACTGAAACACATTCCCCACACATTGAAACACCTTCCCCACACACTGAAACTCCTTCCTCACACAAACTGAAACCCCTTCCCCACACACCGAAACACCTTCCCCACACACTGAATCATCTTCCCCACACACAGAAACCCCTTCCCCACACACTGAAACACCTTCTGCACTCACGGAAACACATCACCACACACTGAAACCCGTTCCCCACACACTGAAATACCATCCCCACACACTGAAACACATTTCCCACACACCGAAACCCTATCCCCAGACACAGGAACCCTTCCCCACACACTGAAACACCTTCCCCACACACTGAAACCCCTTCCCCACACACTGAAACACCTTCCCCACACACTGAAACCCCTTCTGCACAAACTGAAACTCCTTCCGCACACACTGAAACCCATTCACCACACACTGAAACCCCTTCCGCACACAGTGAAACCCTTCCCCAAACAGTGTAACACCTTCCCCACACACTGAAACCCCTTCCCCACACACGGAAACACATCCCCACACCCTGCAACGCCTTCCCCACACACTGAATCCCCTTCCCCACACACTGAAAACCCATCCACCCACACTGAAATCCTTCCCCACACTCTGAAACCCCTTCCCCACACACTGAAATCGCCACCCCACACACTGAAACCCTTCCCCACACTCTGAAAACCATTCCCCACACACTGAAACACCTTCCCCACACACTGAAACCCCTTCCCCAGACAGAGAAACACCTTCCGCACACAATGAAACACCTTCCACACATACTGAAACCCATCCCCACACACTGAAACCCATCCCCACACACTGAAACCCATCTCCACACACTGAAACCCCTTCCCCACACACTTAAACCCCTTCCGCACACACTGAAACCCATCCCCACACACTGAAAACCATCCCCACACACTGAAACACCTTCCCCACACACTGCAACACCATACCCACACACTGAACCACCTTCCCCTGACACTGAAATCCCTTCGCCACACACTGAATTCCTTCCCCACACTCCTAAACCCCTTAGCCACTCACTGAAAAACCTTCCCCACAAACTGAAACCCCTTCCCCACATACTGAAACCCCTTCCCCACACACTGAAACACCTTCCCCAAACACTGAAACACCTTGCACAAACACTCAAATACATCCCCACACACTGAAACACCACCCCACACACTGGAACCCCTTCCCCACACACTGAAACCCCTTCCACACACACTGAAACACATCCCCACGCACTGAAACAACTTCCCCACATACTGAAACACCTTCCCCAGACACCGAAACACATTCACCACACACTGAAACCCCTTCCGCACACACTGAAACACCGTCCCCACACACTGTAACCCTTCCCCAAACACTGAAACACATTCCCCACACACTGAAACACTTCCCCACACACTGAAACACCTTCCCCACACAATGGAATCCCTTCCCCACATACTGAAACCCCTTCCCCACACACTGCAACACATCCCCACACACTGAAACACCTTCCCCACACACTGAAATCCCTTCCCCACATACTGAAACCCTTCCCCAAACACTGATACCCATTCACCACACACTGAAACACATTCCCCACACACTGAAACCCTCCCAAGGACACTGAAGCACATTCCCCACACACTGAAACTCCTTCCCCACATACTGAATACAATTCCCCACACACTGAAATGCCTTCCGCACACACTGAAAACCCTTCCGCACACACTGAAACACCTTCCCCACACACTGAAACACATCCCCACACACTGAAACCCCTTCCCCACATACTGAAACACATCCCCACACACTGAAACCCCTTCCCCGCACATTGAAACACCTTCCCCACACACTGAAACACCTTCCCCACACACTGAAACCCCTTCCGCACACAGTGAAACCCCTCCCCACACACTGAAACCCCTTCCCCACACACTGAAACACATCCCCACACACTGCAACCCCATCCTCACACACTGAAACCCCTTCCGCACACACTGAAACACCTTCCCCACAAACTGAAACCCCTTCCCCACATACTGAAACCCCTACCGCACACACTGAAACCACTTCCGCACACAATGAAACCCCTCCCCACACACTGAAACCCCTTCCCCACACACTGAAACACATCCCCACACACTGCAACCCCATCCCCACACACTGAAACCCCTTCCGCACACACTGAAACCCCTACCGCACACACTGAAACCACTTTTGCACACACTGATACACCTTCTCCACACACTGAAACACCTTCCCCACACTCTGAAACCCCTTCCGCACAAACTGAAACACCATCCCCACACACTGAAACATCTTCCCCACAATCTGAAATCCCTTCCCCACACAGTGAAAGCCTTCTCCACACACTGAAACCCCATCCCCACACACTGGAACCCCTTCCTCATCCACTGAAACAATTCCCCACCCAATGAAACACATCCCCACAAACTGAAACCCATCCCCACACACTGAAATCCCTTCCCCACACACTGAAACCACTTCCCCACACACTGAAACCCCTTCCCCACACACTGAAACACTTCCCCACACACTGAAACTACTTCCCCACACTCTGAAACCCCTTCCCCACACACTGAAACCCATCCCCACACACTGAAACCACTTCCCCACACACTGAAACCCAACCACACACACTGAAACACCTTCCCCACACGCTGAAACCCATTCCCCACACACTGAAACACCTTCCGCCCACACTGAAACACATCCCCACACACTGAAACACATTCCCCACACACTGAAATACCATCCCCACTCACAGAAACACATTTCACACACACTGAAACCCCTTCCCCAGACACTGGAACCCTTCCCCACACAATGAAACTTCTTCCCAAACACAGAAACCCCTTCCCCACACACTGAAACAGCTTCCACACACACTGAAACCCCTTCCCCACACAGTGCAACACCTTCCCCACACACTGAAAAACCTTCCCCACACACTGAATCACATTCACCACACTCTGAAAACCCATCCGCGCACACTGAAACACCTTCCTCACACACTGAAACATTTCCCCACACACTGAAACCCCTTCCCCACACACTGAAACACATTCCCCACACACTGAAACACCTTCCCCACACACTGAAACTCCTTCCTCACACAAACTGAAACCCCTTCCCCACACACCGAAACACCTTCCCCACACACTGAATCATCTTCCCCACACACAGAAACCCCTTCCCCACACACTGAAACACCTTCCGCACTCACGGAAACACATCACCACACACTGAAACACCTTCCCCACACACTGAAATACCATCCCCACACACTGAAACACATTTCCCACACACCGAAACCCCATCCCCAGACACAGGAACCCTTCCCCACACACTGAAACACCTTCCCCAAACACTGAAACCCTTTCCCCACACACTGAAACAGCTTCCCCACACACTGAAACCCCTTCCCCACACACTGAAACACCTTCCCCACACACTGAAATCCCTTCCCCACATACGGAAACCCTTCCCCAAACACTGATACCCATTCACCACACACTGAAACACATTCCCCACACACTGAAACCCTCCCAAGGACACTGAAACACATTCCCCACACACTGAAACTCCTTCCCCACATACTGAATACAATTCCCCACACACTGAAATGCCTTCCGCACACACTGAAAACCCTTCCCCACACAGTGAAACCCTTCCCCACACACTGAAATACCTTCCCCACACACTGAAACACATCCCCACACACTGAAACCCCTTCCCCACATACTGAAACACATCCCCACACACTGAAACCCCTTCCCCGCACATTGAAACACCTTCCCCACACACTGAAACACCTTCCCCACACACTGAAACCCCTTCCGCACACAGTGAAACCCTTCCCCACACACTGAAACCCCTTCCCCACACACTGAAACACATCCCCACACACTGCAACCCCATCCCCACACACTGAAACTCCTTCCGCACACACTGAAACACCTTCCCCACAAACTGAAACCCCTTCCCCACATACTGAAACCCCTACCGCACACACTGAAACCACTTCCGCACACAATGAAAGCCCTCCCCACACACTGCAACCCCATCCCCACACACTGAAACCCCTTCCGCACACTGAAACACCTTCCCCACAAACTGAAACCCCTTCCCCACATACTGAAACCCCTACCGCACACACTGAAACCACTTCCGCACACACTGATACACCTTCTCCACACACTGAAACACCTTCCCCACACTCTGAAACCCCTTCCGCACACACTGAAACACCATCCCCACACACTGAAACATCTTCCCCACAAACTGAAATCCCTTCCCCACACAGTGAAAGCCTTCCCCACACACTGAAACCCCATCCCCACTCACTGGAACCCCTTCCTCATCCACTGAAACACATCCCCACCCAATGAAACACATCCCCACAAACTGAAACCCATCCCCACACACTGACATTCCTTCCCCACACACTGAAACCACTTCCCCACACACTGAAACCCCTTCCCCACACACTGAAACACTTCCCCACACACTGAAACTACTTCCCCACACTCTGAAACCCCTTCCGCACACACTGAAACCCATCCCCACACACTGAAACCACTTCCCCACACACTGAAACCCAACCACACACACTGAAACACCTTCCCCACACGCTGAAACCCATTCCCCACACACTGAAACACCTTCCGCCCACACTGAAACACATCCCCACACACTGAAACACCTTCCCCACACACTGAAATACCATCCCCACACACAGAAACACATTTCCCACACACTGAAACCCCTTCCCCAGACACTGGAACCCTTCCCCACACAATGAAACTTCTTCCCAAACACAGAAACCCCTTCCCCACACACTGAAACAGCTTCCACACACACTGAAACACCTTCCCCACACACTGCAACACCTTCCCCACACACTGAAATACCTTCCCCACACACTGAATCACATTCACCACACTCTGAAAACCCTTCCGTGCACACTGAAACACCTTCCTCACACACTGAAACATTTCCCCACACACTGAAACCCCTTCCCCACACACTGAAACACATTCCCCACACACTGAAACACCTTCCCCACACACTGAAACTCCTTCCTCACACAAACTGAAACCCCTTCCCCACACACCGAAACACCTTCCCCACACACTGAATCATCTTCCCCACACACTGAAACCCCTTCCCCACTCACTGAAACACCTTCCGCACTCACGGAAACACATCACCACACACTGAAACACCTTCCCCACACACTGAAATACCATCCCCACACACTGAAACACATTTCCCACACACTGAAACCCCATCCCCAGACACTGGAACCCTTCCCCACACACTGAAACACCTTCCCCAAACACTGAAACCCTTTCCCCACACACTGAAACAGCTTCCCCACACACTGAAACCACTTCCCCACACACTGAAACACCTTCCCCACACACTGAAACACCTTCCTCACACACTGAAACACATTCACCACACACTGAATCCCCTTCCTCACACACTGAAACAACTTACTCACACACTGAATCATTTCCCCACACACTGAAACCCCTTCCCCACACACTGAAACCCTTCCCCACACACTGAAACACCTTCCCCACACACTGAAACACCACCCCACACACTGAAACCCCTTCTCCACACACTGAAACCCCTTCCACACACACTGAAACACATCCCCACGCAGTGAAACAACTTCCCCACATACTGAAACACCTTCCCCAGACACCGAAACACATTCACCACACACTGAAACCCCTTCCGCACACACTGAAACACCTCCCCACTCACTGTAACCCTTCCCCAAACACTGAAACACATTCCCCACACACTGAAACACTTCCCCACACACTGAAACACCTTCCCCACACAATGGAAACCCTTCCCCACATACTGAAACCCCTTCCCCACAGACTGCAACACATCCCCACACACTGAAACACCTTCCCCACACACTGAAATCCCTTCCCCACATACTGAAACCCTTCCCCAAACACTGATACCCATTCACCACACACTGAAACACATTCCCCACACACTGAAACTCCTTCCCCACATACTGAATACAATTCCCCACACACTGAAATGCCTTCCGCACACACTGAAAACCCTTCCGCACACACTGAAACACCTTCCCCACACAGTGAAACCCTTCCCCACACACTGAAATACCTTCCCCACACACTGAAACACATCCCCACACACTGAAACCCCTTCCCCAAATACTGAAACACATCCCCACACTCTGAAACCCCTTCCCCGCACATTGAAACACCTTCCCCACACACTGAAACACCTTCCCCACACACTGAAACCCCTTCCCCACACACTGAAACACCTTCCGCACTCACGGAAACACATCACCACACACTGAAACACATTCCCCACACACTGAAACACCTTCCCCACACACTGAAACTCCTTCCTCACACAAACTGAAACCCCTTCCCCACACACCGAAACACCTTCCCCACACACTGAATCATCTTCCCCACACACTGAAACCCCTTCCCCACACACTGAAACACCTTCCGCACTCACGGAAACACATCACCACACACTGAAACACCTTCCCCACACACTGAAATACCATCCCCACACACTGAAACACATTTCCCACACACTGAAACCCCATCCCCAGACACTGGAACCCATCCCCACACACTGAAACACCTTCCCAAACACTGAAACCCTTTCCCCACACACTGAAACAGCTTCCCCACACACTGAAACCCCTTCCCCACACACTGAAACACCTTCCCCACACACTGAAACACCTTCCTCACACACTGAAACACATTCACCACACACTGAATCCCCTTCCTCACACACTGAAACAACTTACTCACACACTGAATCATTTCCCCACACACTGAAACCCCTTCCCCACACACTGAAACCCTTCCCCACACACTGAAACACCTTCCCCACACACTGAAACACCACCCCACACACTGAAACCCCTTCCCCACACACTGAAACCCCTTCCACACACAATGAAACACATCCCCACGCAGTGAAACAACTTCCCCACATACTGAAACACCTTCCCCAGACACCGAAACACATTCACCACACACTGAAACCCCTTCCGCACACACTGAAACACCTCCCCACTCACTGTAACCCTTCCCCAAACACTGAAACACGTTCCCCACACACTGAAACACTTCCCCACACACTGAAACACCTTCCCCACACAATGGAAACCCTTCCCCACATACTGAAACCCCTTCCCCACACACTGCAACACATCCCCACACACTGAAACACCTTCCCCACACACTGAAATCCCTTCCCCACATACTGAAACCCTTCCCCAAACACTGATACCCATTCAGCACACACTGAAACACATTCCCCACACACTGAAACTCCTTCCCCACATACTGAATACAATTCCCCACACACTGAAATGCCTTCCGCACACACTGAAAACCCTTCCGCACACACTGAAACACCTTCCCCACACAGTGAAACCCTTCCCCACACACTGAAATACCTTCCCCACACACTGAAACACATCCCCACACACTGAAACCCCTTCCCCAAATACTGAAACACATCCCCACACTCTGAAACCCCTTCCCCGCACATTGAAACACCTTCCCCACACACTGAAACACCTTCCCCACACACTGAAACCCCTTCCGCACACAGTGAAACCCCTCCCCACACACTGAAACCCCTTCCCCACACACTGAAACACATCCCCACACACTGCAACCCCATCCCCATACACTGAGACCCCTTCCGCACACACTGAAACACCTTCCCCACAAACTGAAACCCCTTCCCCACATACTGAAACCCCTACCGCACACACTGAAACCACTTCCGCACACAGTGAAACCCCTCCCCACACACTGAAACCCCTTCCCCACACACTGAAACACATCCCCACACACTGCAACCCCATCCCCACACACTGAAACCCCTTCCGCACACACTGAAACACCTTCCCCACAAACTGAAACCCCTTCCCCACATACTGAAACCCCTACCGCACACACTGAAACCACCTCCGTACACACTGATACAACTTCTCCACACACTGAAACACCTTCCCCACACTCTGAAACCCCTTCCGCACACACTGAAACACCATCCCCACACACTGAAACATCTTCCCCACAAACTGAAATCCCTTCCCCAGACGTTGAAAGCCTTCCCCACACACTGAAACCCCATCCCCACACACTGGAACCCCTTCCTCATCCACTGAAACACATCCCCACCCAATGAAACACATCCCCACAAACTGAAACCCATCCCCACACACTGAAATCCCTTCCCCACACACTGAAACCACTTCCCCACACACTGAAACACTTCCCCACACACTGAAACTACTTCCCCACACTCTGAAACCCCTTCCCCACACACTGAAACCCATCCCCACACACTGAAACCACTTCCCCACACACTGAAACCCAACCACACACACTGAAACACCTTCCCCACACGCTGAAACCCATTCCCCACACACTGAAACACCTTCCGACCACACTGAAAAACATCCCCACACACTGAAACACCTTCCCCACGCACTGAAATACCATCCCCACACACAGAAACACATTTCCCACACACTGAAACCCCTTCCCCAGAAACTGGAACCCTTCCCCACACAATGAAACTTCTTCCCAAACACAGAAACCCCTTCCCCACGCACTGAAACAGCTTCCACACACACTGAAACCCCTTCCCCACACACTGCAACACCTTCCCCACACTCTGAAAACCCTTCCGCGCACACTGAAACACCTTCCTCACACACTGAAACATTTCCCCACACACTGAAACCCCTTCCCCACACACTGAAACACATTCCCCACACACTGAAACACCTTCCCTACACACTGAAACTCCTTCCTCACACAAACTGAAACCCCTTCCCCACACACCGAAACACCTTCCCCACACACTGAATCATCTTCCCCACACACTGAAACCCCTTCCACACACACTGAAACACCTTCCGCACTCATGGAAACACATCACCACACACTGAAACACCTTCCACACACACTGAAATACCATCCCCACACACTGAAACACATTTCCCACACACTGAAACCCCATCCCCAGACACTGGAACCCTTCCCCACACACTGAAACACCTTCCCCAAACACTGAAACCCTTTCCCCACACACTGAAACAGCTTCCCCACACACTGAAACCCCTTCCCCACACACTGAAACACCTTCCCCACACACTGAAACACCTTCCTCACACACTGAAACACATTCACCACACACTGAATCCCCTTCCTCACACACTGAAACACCTTACTCACACACTGAAACATTTCCCCACACTCTGAAACCCCTTCCCCACACACTGAAACCCTTCCCCACACACTGAAACACCTTCCCCACACACTGAAACACCTTCCTCACACACTGAAACACCTTCCTCACACCCACTGAAACTCTTGCCCACGCACTGAAACACCTTCCCCAAACACTGAATCACCTTCCCCACACACTGAAACCCCTTCCCCACACACTGAAACACATTCTGCAATCACTGAAACACATCACCACACACTGAAACCCCTTCCCCACAAACTAAAACACATCCCTTTACACTGAAACACCAGCCCCACAACCTGAAAGCCCTAACACAAACACTGAAACAGCTTCCCCAAACACTGAAACACCTTCCCCACACACTGAAACCCCTTCCGCAAACACTGAAACCCCTTCAGCACACACTGAAACACCTTCCCCACACACTGAAACCGCTTCCCTAGAGACTGCAGCCCCTTCCCCACACACTGAAACGCCTTCCACACACACTGAAACCCCTTCACCCCACACTGAAACCCTTCCCCACACACTGAAACCCCTTCCCCACACACTGAAACCCCTTCCCACACACTGAAACCCATCCCCACACACTGAAACCCATCCCCACACACTGAAACCCATTCCCCACACACTGAAACTCCTTCCCCACACACTGAAATACCATCACCACACACTGAAACCCCTTCCGCCCACACTGAAACCCATCCCCACACAGTGAAACCCATCCCCACACACTGAAACACATCCCCACACACTGAAACACCTTCTCCACACACTGACAGCCTTCCCCACACACTGCAACACATCCCCACACACTGAAGCACCTTCCCAACACACTGAAACACCTTCCCCACACAATGAAACCCATCCACACAAACTGAAACCCATCCCCACACACTGAAACCCCATCCTCACACACTGAAACCCCATCCCCACACACTGAAACACATCCCCACACACTGAAACCCCTTCCCCACCCACTGAAACACCTTCCCCACACACTGAAACACCTTCCCCATACACTGAGACCCCTTCCCCACGCACTGAAACACCTTCCCCACACACTGAAACACCATCCCCACACACTGCAACACATCCCCACACACTGAAACACCTTCCCCACACACTGAAACCCCTTCCCCACACACTGAAATTCCTTCCCCACACACTGATACACCATTCTCACAAACTGAAATCCCTTCCCCACACACTGAAACCCCTTCCCTGCACACTGAATCCCTTCCCCACACAATGAAATCGCCACCCCACACACTGAAAACCATTCCCCACACACTGAAACACCTTCCCCACACACTGAAACCCCTTCCCCAGACATTGAAACACCTTCCGCACACAAAGAAACCCCTTCCGCACATACTGAAACCCATCCCCACACACTGAAACCCATCCCCACACACTGAAACCCCTTCCCCACACACTTAAACCCCTTCGGCACACACTGAAAACCCATCCCCACACACTGAAAACCATCCACACACACTGAAACACCTTCCCCACACACTGAAACCCTTCCCCAAAAACTGAAACACATCCCCACACATTGAAAAACTTCCCCACATACTGAAACACCTTCCCCACACACTGAAACACCTTCCCCACACACTGAACCTCATTCCCCACACACTGACTCCCTTCCCCAACTCCTAAACCCCTTAGCCACTCACTGTAACAACTTCCCCACAAACTGAAACCCCTTCCCCACACACTCAAACCCCTTCCCCACACACTGAAACACATTCCCCAAACACTGAAACACCTTGCACAAACACTCAAACACATCCCCACACACTGAAACACCACCCCACACACTGAAACCCCTTCCCCACACACTGAAACCCCTTCGACACACACACAAAAAAACATCCCCACACACTGAAACCCTTCCCCACACACTGAAACACCTTCCCCACACACTGAAACACTTCCCCACACACTGAAACACCTTCCCCACACACTGGAAACCCTTCCCCACATACTGAAACCCCCTCCCCACACACTGAAACACCTTCCCCATACACTGCAACCCCATCCCCACACACTGCAACACATCCCCACGCACTGAAACACCTTCCCCACAAACTGAAATCCCTTCCCCAAACACTGAAACCCTTCCCCAAACACTGATACCCATTCACCACACACTGAAACACATTCACCACACACTGAAATGCCTTCCGCACATACTGAAACCCCTTATGCACACACTGAAACACCTTCCCCACACAGTGAAACCCTTCCCCACACACTGAAATACCTTCCCCACACACTGAAACACATCCCCACAAACTGAAACCCCTTCCCCACATATTGAAACACATGCCCACACACTGAAACCCCTTCGCCACACACTGAAACACCTTTCCCACACACTGAAACACCTTCCCCACAAACTGAAACCCCTTCCGCACACAATAAAACCCCTCGCCACACACTGCTACCGCTTCCCCACACACTGAAACACATCCCCACACACTGCAACTCCATCCCTACACACTGAAACCCCTTCCGCACACACTGAAACACCTTCCCCACTAACTGAAACCCCTTCCCCACACACTGAAACCCCTACCGCACACACTGAAACCCCTTCCGCACACACTGAAACATCTTCTCCACACACTGAAACCCCTTCCGCACACAGTGAAAGCCTTCCCCACACACTGAAACCCCATCCCCACTCACTGGAACCCCTTCCTCACCCACTGAAACACATCCCCACCCAATGTAACACCCCCCCACAAACTGAAACCCATCCCCACACACTGAAACCCCTTCCCCACATACTGAAACTCCTTCCCCACACACTGAAACACCTTACCCACACACTGAAACACTTCCGCACAGAGTTAAACCCTTCCCCACACACTGAAACCCCCTCCCCACACACTGAAACCCCTTCCCCTCACACTGAATACCCTTCCGCACATACTAAAACTCATCCCCACACACTGAAACACCTTCCCCACACACTGATACCCCTTCCCCACACATTGAAACACATCCCCACACACTGAAACACCTTCCCCATACACTGATACCCCTTCCCCACACATTGAAACACCTTCCACACACACTGAAACCCCTTCCGCACACAGTTAAACCCTTTCCCACACACTGAAACCCCCTCCCCACATACTGAAACCACTTCCCCACTACTGAATACCCTTCTGCACACAATGAAACACCTTGCCCACACACTGAATCCCCTTCCCCACAAACTGAAACCCCTTCCGCACACAATGAAACACCTTCCCCACACATTGAAACCCATTCCCCACACACTGAAAAACCTTCCGCACACACTGAAACCCCTTCCGCACACACTGAAATACCATCCCCACACTCAGAAACCCCTTCCCCACACAATGAAACCCCTTCCCCACACACTGAAACCCCTTCCACGCGCACTGAAACACCTTCCCCACACACTGAAACCCCTTCCCCACACACTGACACCCCTTCCGCACACACTGAAACACCTTCCCCACATACTGAAACACATTCCCCACAAACTGAGACCCCTTCTGGACATACTGAAACCCATACCCCACACACTGAAATGCCATCTGCACACACTGAAACCCCTTCTGCACACACTGAAACACCTTCCCCACACAGTGAAACCCATCCCCACACACTGAAATACCTTCCCCACTACCAGAAACACATCCTCACACACTGAAACCCCTTCCCCACACACTGAAACACAGCCCCACACACTGAAACTTCTTCCCACACATTGAAACACCTTCCCCACACACTGAAACACCTTCCCCACACACCGAAACCCCTTCTGCACACATTGAAACCCCTCCCCACACACTGAAACCCCTTCCCCACACACTGAAACACATCCCCACACACTGAAACCCCATCCCCACACACTGAAACCCCTTCCGCACACACTGAAACACCTTCCCCAAAAACTGAAATCCCTTCCCCACACACTGAAACCTCTACCGTACACACTGAAACCCCTTCCGCACACACTGAAACACCTTCCCCACAAACTGCAACCCCTTCCCCACACACTGAAACCCCTTCCGCAGACACTGAAACACCTTCCCCAAACACTGAAACCCCTTCCCCACACTCTGAAACCCCTTCCACACACAGTGAAACCCTCCCCACACAGTGAAACCCCATCCCCACACACTGAAACCCCTTCTTCACACACTGAAACACATCCCCACACACTGAAACCCCTTCCCCACCCACTGAAACCCCTTCCCCACACACTGATACCCTTCCCCACACTCTGAAAACCCCTTCCCCACTCACTGAAAACCATTCCCCACTCACTGAAACCATTACCCACACTCTGAAACCCCTTCCCCACACAATGAAACACCTTCCCCAATCACTGAAACCCCTACCCCACACACTGCAACACTTCCGCACACACAGAAACACCTTCCCCACACACTGAAACAGATCCCCACACACTGAAACACCTTCCCCACACACTGAAACCCCTTCCCCACTCACTGAAACACATTCCCCACACAGTGAAACCCCTTCCCCACATACTGAAACCCATTCCCCACACACTGAAATGCCTTCCGCACACACTGAAACCCCTTCCGCACACACTGAAACACCTTCCCCACACAGTAAAACCCTTCCCCACACACTGAAATAGCTTCCCCACACCCTGAAACACATCCTCACACACTGAAACCCCATCCCTTCACACTGAAACACATCCCCACACACTGAAACTTCTTCCCACACATTGAAACACCTACCCCACAAACTGAAACAACTTCCCCACACACTGAAACCCCTTCCGCACACAGTGAAACCCCTATCCACACACTGAAACCCCTTCCCCACACACTGAAACACATCCCCACACACGGAAACCCCATCCCCACACACTGAAACCCCTACCGCACACACTGAAACACCTTCCCCAAAAACTGAAACCCCTTCCCCACACACTGAAACCTCTACCGCACACAGTGAAACCCCTTCCGCACACACTGAAACATCTTCCCCACACACTGAAACCCCTTCCCCACACAGTAAAAGCACTTCTGCACACAATGAAACACCTTCCCCACACACTGAAACCCCTTCCACACACACTGAAACCCCTTCCGCACACAGTGAAACCCATCCCCACATACTGAAACCCCTTCCCCACACACTGAGACCCATTCTTCACACACTGAAACACATCTCCACACACTGAAACCCCTTCCCCACATACTGAAACCCCTTCCCCGCACACTGAAAACTCTTCCCCATACACTGAAACCCTTCCGCACACACTGAAACCCCTTCCCCACTCACTGAAACCCCTTCCCCACACACTGAAACCATTACCCACACAATGAAACACCTTCCCCAAACACTGAAACCCCTTCCCACATACTGAAACCCTTCCCCACACAGTGAAACCCCTTCTGCACACACTGAAACCCCTTCCCCACACACTGAAACCCCTTCCCCAATAGCAGAAACCCCTTCCGCACTCAGTGAAAACCTTCCCCACATACTGAAACCCCTTCCCCACACACTGAAACACCTTCCCCACACACTGAATCCCTTCCGCACACACTGAAACCCCTTCTGCACACACTGAAACACCTTCCCCAAACACTGAAACCCCTTCTGCACAGACTGTAACACATTCCCCACACACTGAAACCCTTCCCCACACACTGAAACCCCATCCCCACACACTGTAACTCTTCCCCACACACTGAAACCCCTTCCCCACACACTGAAACCCCGTCCCCAAACACTGTAACCCTTCCCCACACACTGAAACCCCTTCCCCACACACTGAAACCCTTCCCCACACACAGAGACCCCTTCCCCACACACTGAAACCCATCCCCACACACTGAAACAACTTCCCCACACACAGAAACACCTTCCCCAAACACTGAAACCCCTTCCCCACACACTGAAAAAGCTTCGCCACACACTGAAAGCCCTTCCCCACACACTGAAACAACTTCCCCACACACTGAAACATCTTCCCCACAAACTGAAACCCCTTCCGCACAAACTGAAACACCTTCCCCACACACTGAAACCCTTCCCCAAACACTGAAACCCCTTCCCCACACACTGAAACCCTTCTCCACACACTGAAACCCCTTCCCCACACACTGAAACACCTTCCCCACACACTGAAACAACTTCCCCACACACTGAAACCGTTCCCCACACACTGAAACAACTTCCCCACACACTGAAACCCCTTCCGCACATTCTGAAACACCTTCCCCACACACTGATACCCTTCCCCACACACCGAAACACCTTCCGCACACACTGAAACACTCCCCCACACACTGAAACTCCTTCCACAGACACTGGAAACCCTTCCCCACACACTGAAACCCCTTCCCCAAACACTGAAACACCTGCCCCACACACTGAAACGCCTTCCCCACACACTGAAACACCTGCCCCACACACTGAATCCCCTTCCCCACACACTGAAACAATTCCCCACACACTGAAACCCTTCCGCACACACTGAAACCCATCCCCACACACTGAAACCCATCCCCACACACTGAAACAACTTCCCCACACACTGAAACAGCTTCCCCACACACTGAAACGCCTTCCCCACACACTGAAACACCTACCACACACACTGAAACACCTTCCCCACACTTTGAAACCTCATCCCCACACACTGAAACCTCTACCGCACACACTGAAACCCCTTCCCCACACACTGAAACCTCTTCGACACATAATAAAACCTCTTCCCCACATACTGAAACCCCTTCCCCACACATGGAAACCTCTTTCCCACACACTGAAACCCCTTCCCCACACACAGGAAGCCGTCCCCACACACTTAAATCTCATCCCCACACACTGAAATCCCTTCCCCACACACTGTAACCTCTTCCCGACACACTGAAACCTCTTCCACACACACTGAAACCTCTTCCCCTCACACTGAAACCTCTTCCCCACACACTGAAACCTCTTCCCCACACATTGAAACCCATCCCCACACACTGAAACCCATCCCCACACACTGAAACCTCATCCCCACACACTGAAATCCCTTCCCTACACACTGAAACCTCTTCCCCACACATTGAAACCCATCCCCACACACTGAAACACTTCCCCACACACTGAAACCTCTTCCCCACACACTGAAACCTCTTCGCTTCAGACTGAAACCATGCCCCACACACTGAAACCTCTTCCCCACACACTGAAACAGCTTCCCCACGCACTGAAACCTCTTCCACAGACACTGAAACCTCTTCCCCACACACTGAAACCTCTTCCCCACACACTGAAACCCCTTCCCCGCTCACTGAAACCTCTTCCCCACACACTGAATCCCCTTTATCACAAACTGAAACCCCTTCCCCACTCCCTGAAACCTCTTCCCCACACACTGAAAACTCTTCCCCACACACTGAAACCCCTTCCCCACACACTGAAACCCATCCCCACACACAGAAACCCATTCCCCACACACTGAAACCCATCCTCACACACGGAAACCCTTCCCCACACACTGAAACCTCTTCCCACACACTGAAACCTATTCGTCACAGACTGAAACCCTTCCCCACACACTGAAATCTCTTCCCCACACACGGAAACCTCTTCCACACACACTGAAACCTCTTCCCCACACACTGAAATCTCTTCCCCACACACTGTAACCCCTTTCCCACAAACTGAAACCTCTTCCCCACACACTGAATCCCCTTCACCACTCACTGAAACCCCTTCCCCACACACTGAAACCTCTTCCCCACACACTGAAACCTCTTCCCCACACACTGAATCCTCTTCCCTGCACGCTGAAAACTCTTCCCCACACACTGAAAACCCCTTCACCTCACACTGAAACCCCTTCCCTACACACTGAAAACTCTTCCCCACACATTGAAACCTCATCCCCACACACTGAAACCTCTACCGCACACACTGAAACCCCTTCCGCACACACTGAAACATCTTCCCCACACACTGAAACATCTTCCCCACACACTGAAACCCCTTCCCCACACACTGAAACCCCTTGCCCACACACTGTAAATCCATCCCCACACACTGAAACCCATTCCGCACACAATGATACCCATCCCCACACACTGAAACCCATCACCACCCACTGAAACCCCTTCCCCACACACTGAAACACCTTCCCCACACACTGAAACACTTCCCCAGACACTGAAACACCTTCCCCACGCACTGAAACTCCTTCCGCACACACGGAAACCCATCCCCACACACTAAAACACATCCCCACACAGTGAAACACCTTCCCCAAACACTGAAACCCCTCCCCCAGACACTGAAACCCCTTCCCCACACACTGAAACACCTTCCCAACACACTGAAACCCCTTCCGCACACACTGAAACACCTTCCCCACACACTGAAAGCCTTCCCCACATACTGAAACCCCTTCCGCACCCACTGAAACACCGTCCCCACACACTGAAACCCTTTCCCACACACTGAAACCCCTTCCGCACACACTGAAACACCTTCCCCACACAGTGAAACCCTTCCCCACACACTGAAATACCTTCCCCACACACTGAAAGACATCCCCACACATTGAAACCCTTTCCCACACACTCAAACACATCCCCACACAGTGAAACCCCTTCCCCACACACTGACACATCTTCCCCACAAACTGAAACACCTTCCACACACAGTGAAACCCCTCCCCACACACTGAAACCCCTTACCCACACACTGAAACACATCCCCACACACTGAAACCCAATCCCCACACACTGAAACCCCTTCCACACATACTGAAACACCTTACCCACAAACTGAAACCCCTTCCCCACACACTGAAACCCCTACCGCACACACTGAAACCCCTTCCGCACACACTGAAACACCTTCCCCACACACTGAAACCCCTTCCCCACACACTGAAACCCCTTCCGCACACACTGAAACACCTTCCCCACACACTGAAACCCCTTCCCCCACACTGAAACCCCTTCCGCACACAGTGAAACCCTTCCCCAAACACTGAAACCCATTCCCCACACACTGACACCCCTTCTTCACACACTGAAACACATCCCCACACACTGAAACCCTTTCCCCACACACTGAAAACCCTTCCCCACACATTGAAACCCTTTCCCACACTCTGAAACCTCTTCCCCACATACTGAAACCCCTTATCCAAACACTGAAACCCCTTCCCCACACAATGAAACCTCTTCCCCACACACTGAAACCTCTTCCCAATGACTGAAACTTATTCCCCTCACACTGAAACACATCCCCACACACTGAAACCTCTTCCCCACAAACTGAAACCTCTTCCACACACAATGAAACACTTCCCCAAACACTGAAACCCTTCCCCACACACTGAAATCCATCCCCACACACAGCAACCCTTGCCCACACACTGAAACCTCTTCGCCAAAGACTAAAACCATTCCCCATATACTGAAACCCCTTCCCCACCCACTGAAACCTCTTCCACACATAATAAAACCTCTTCCCCACATACTGAAACCCCTTCCCCACACATGGAAACCTCTTTCCCACACACTGAAACCCCTTCCCCACACACAGGAAGCCGTCCCCACACACTTAAATCTCATCCCCACACACTGAAATCCCTTCCCCACACAATGTAACCTCTTCCCGACACACTGAGACCTCTTCCACACACACTGAAACCTCTTCCCCTCACACTGAAACCTCTTCCCCACACACTGAAACCTCTTCCCCACACATTGAAACCCATCCCCACACACTGAAACCCAACCCCACACACTGAAACCTCATCCCCACACACTGAAATCCCTTCCCTACACACTGAAACCTCTTCCCCACACATTGAAACCCAACCCCACGCACTGAAACACTTGCCCACACACTGAAACCTCTTCCCCACACACTGAAACCTCTTCGCTTCAGACTGAAACCATGCCCCACACACTGAAACCTCTTCCCCACACACTGAAACAGCTTCCCCACGCACTGAAACCTCTTCCACAGACACTGAAACCTCTTCCCCACACACTGAAACCTCTTCCCCACACACTGAAACCCCTTCCCCGCGCACTGAAACCTCTTCCCCACACACTGAATCCCCTTTACCACACACTGAAACCCCTTCCCCACTCCCTGAAACCTCTTCCCCACACACTGAAAACTCTTCCCCACACACTGAAACCCCTTCCCCACACACTGAAACCCATCCCCACACACTGAAACCCATTCCCCACACACTGAAACCCATCCTCACACACTGAAACCCTTCCCCACACACTGAAACCACTTCCCACACACTGAAACCTATTCGCCACAGACTGAAACCCTTCCCCACACACTGAAATCTCTTCCCCACACACGGAAACCTCTTCCACACACACTGAAACCTCTTCCCCACACACTGAAATCTCTTCCCCACACACTGTAACCCCTTTCCCACAAACTGAAACCTCTTCCCCACACACTGAATCCCCTTCACCACTCACTGAAACCCCTTCCCCACACACTGAAACCTCTTCCCAACACACTGAAACCTCTTCAGCACACACTGAATCCTCTTCCCTGCACGCTGAATCCTCTTCCCCACACACTGAAACCCCTTCCGCACACTCTGAAACATCTTCCCCACACACTGAAACCCCTTCCCCACACAGTAAAAGCACTTCTGCACACAATGAAACACCTTCCCCACACACTGAAACCCCTTCCACACGCACTGAAACCCCTTCCGCACACAATGAAACCCATCCCCACATCCTGAAACCCCTTCCCCACACACTGAGACCCATTCTTCACACACTGAAACACATCTCCACACACTGAAACCCCTTCCCCACGTACTGAAACCCCTTCCCCGCACACTGAAAATCCTTCCCCATACACTGAAACCCTTCCGCACACACTGAAACCCCTTCCCCACTCACTGAAACCCCTTCCCCACACACTGAAACCATTACCCACACAATGAAACACCTTCCCCAAACACTGAAACCCCTTCCCCACATACTGAAACCCTTCCCCACACACTGAAACCCCTTCTGCACACACTGAAACCCCTTCCCCACACACTGAAACCCCTTCCCCAATAACTGAAACCCCTTCCGCACTCAGTGAAACACTTCCCCACATACTGAAACCCCTTCCCCACACACTGAAACCCTTCCCCACACACTGAAACCCCTTCTGCACACACTGAAACACCTTCCCCAAACACTGAAACCCCTTCTGCACAGACTGTAACACATTCCCCACACACTGAAACCCTTCCCCACACACTGAAACCCCGTCCCCACACACTGTAACCCTTCCCCACACACGGAAACACCTTCCCCACACACTGAAACCCCGTCCCCAAACACTGTAACCCTTCCCCACACACTGAAACCCCTTCCCCACACACTGAAACCCTTCCCCACACACAGAGACCCCTTCCCCACACACTGAAACCCATCCCCACACACTGAAACAGCTTCCCCACACACAGAAACACCTTCCCCAAACACTGAAACCCCTTCCCCACACACTGAAAAAGCTTCGCCACACACTGAAAGCCCTTCCCCACACACTGAAACATCTTCCCCACACACTGAAACATCTTCCCCACAAACTGAAACCCCTTCCGCACAAACTGAAACACCTTCCCCACACACTGAAACCCTTCCCCACACACTGAAACCCCTTCCCCACACACTGAAACCCTTCTCCACACACTGAAACCCCTTCCCCACACACTGAAACACCTTCCCCACACACTGAAACAACTTCCCCACACACTGAAACCGTTCCACACACACTGAAACAACTTCCCCACACACCGAAACACCTTCCGCACACACTGAAACACTCCCCCACACACTGAAACTCCTTCCACAGACACTGGAAACCCTTCCCCACACACTGAAACCCCTTCCCCAAACACTGAAACACCTGCCCCACACACTGAAGCGCCTTCCCCACACTGAAACACCTGCCCCACACACTGAATCCCCTTCCCCACACACTGAAACAACTCCCCACACACTGAAACCCTTCCGCACACACTGAAACCCATCCCCACACAGTGAAGCCCATCCCCACACACTGAAACAACTTCCCCACACACTGAAACAGCTTCCCCACACACTGAAACGCCTTCCCCACACACTGAAACACCTACCACACACACTGAAACACCTTCCCCACACACTGAAACACCTTCCCCACACACTGAAACAACTTCCGCACAAACTGAAACAGCTTCCCCACACACTGAAACCCCTTACCCACACACTGAAACACCTTCCCCACACACTGAAACCCTTCCCCACACACTGAAACCCATTTCCCACACACTGAAACACATTCCCCACACACTGAAACATCTTCCCCACACAGTGAAACCCCTTCCCCACACACTGAAACACCTTCCCCATACAACGAAACACCTTCCCCACACACTGAAGCCCCTTCCGCACACACTCAGATACCTTCCCCACACACTGAAACCCTTCCCCACACACTGAAACACCTTCCCCACACACTGAAACACTTCCCAACACACTGAAACTCCTTCCCCAGACACTGGAAACCCTTCCCCACACATTGAAACCCCTTCCCCACACACTGAAACACCTTCCCCACACACTGAAATCCCATCCCCACACACTGCAACACATCCCCACACACTGAAACACCTTACCCACACACTGAAACCCCTTCCCCACACACTGAAACCCTTCCCCAAACACTGACACCCATTCACCACACACTGAAACACATTCCCCACACACTGATACCCTTCCAAACACACTGAAACACATTCCCCACACACTGAAACCCCTTCCCCACACACTGAAACCCCTTGCCCACACACTGAAAATCCATCCCCACACACTGAAACCCCTTCCGCACACAATGATACTCATCCCCACACACTGAAACCCAACACCACACACTGAAACACCTTCCCCAAACACTGAAACCCCTCCCCCAGACACTGAAACCCCTTCCCCACACACCGAAACACCTCCCCAACACACTGAAACCCCTTCCGCACACACTGAAACACCTTCCCCACACACTGAAACCCTTCCCCACACACTGAAACCCCTTCCGCACCCACTGAAACACCGTCCCCACACACTGAAACCCTTCCCCACACACTGAAACACCTTCCCCACACAATGAAACACCTTCACCTCACACTGAAACCCCTTCCGCACCCACTGAAACACCGTCCCCACACATTGAAACCCTTCCCCACACACTGAAACACCTTCCCCACACAATGAAACACTTCCCCACACACTGAAACACCTTCCCAACACACTGGAAACCCTTCCCCACATACTGAAACCCCATCCCCACACACTGCAACACATCCCCACACACTGAAACACCTTCCCCACACACTGAAACCCCTTCCCCACACACTGAAACCCTTCCCCAAACACTGATACCCATTCACCACACACTGAAACACATTCCCCACACACTGAAACCCTTCCAAGCACACTGAAACACATTCCCCACACACTGAAACCCCTTCTCCACAAACTGAAACCCATTCCCCACACACTGAAATGCCTTCCGCAAACACAGAAACCCCTCCGCACACACTGAAACACCTTCCCCACACAGTGAAACCCTTCCCCACACACTGAAATACCTTCCCCACACACTGAAAGACATCCCCACACATTGAAATCCTTTCCCACACACTCAAACACATCCCCACACAGTGAAACCCCTTCCCCACACACTGACACATCTTCCCCACAAACTGAAACACATTCCACACACAGTGAAACCCCTCCCCACACACTGAAACCCCTTACCCACACACTGAAACACATCCCCACACACTGAAACCCAATCCCCACACACTGAAACCCCTTCCACACATACTGAAACACCTTACCCACAAACTGAAACCCCTTCCCCACACACTGAAACCCCTACCGCACACACTGAAACCCCTTCCGCACACACTGAAACACCTTCCCCACACACTGAAACCCCTTCCCCACACACTGAAACCCCTTCCGCACACACTGAAACACCTTCCCCACACACTGAAACCCCTTCCCCCACACTGAAACCCCTTCCGCACACAGTGAAACCCTTCCCCAAACACTGAAACCCATTCCCCACACACTGACACCCCTTCTTCACACACTGAAACACATCCCCACACACAGAAACCCTTTCCCCACACACTGAAAACCCTTCCCCACACATTGAAACCCTTTCCCACACTCTGAAACCTCTTCCCCACATACTGAAACCCCTTATCCAAACACTGAAACCCCTTCCCCACACAATGAAACCTCTTCCCCACACACTGAAACCTCTTCCCAATGACTGAAACTTATTCCCCTCACACTGAAACACATCCCCACACACTGAAACCTCTTCCCCACAAACTGAAACCTCTTCCACACACAATGAAACACTTCCCCAAACACTGAAACCCTTCCCCACACACTGAAATCCATCCCCACACACAGCAACCCTTCCCCACACACTGAAACCCTTGCCCACACACTGAAACCTCTTCGCCAAAGACTAAAACCATTCCCCATATACTGAAACCACTTCCCCACCCACTGAAACCTCTTCCACACATAATAAAACCTCTTCCCCACATACTGAAACCCCTTCCCCACACATGGAAACCTCTTTCCCACACACTGAAACCCCTTCCCCACACACAGGAAGCCGTCCCCACACACTTAAATCTCATCCCCACACACAGAAATCCCTTCCCCACACACTGAAACCCCTTCCGCACCCACTGAAACACCGTCCCCACACACTGAAACCCTTCCCCACACACTGAAACACCTTCCCCACACAATGAAACACCTTCACCTCACACTGAAACCCCTTCCGCACCCACTGAAACACCGTCCCCACACATTGAAACCCTTCCCCACACACTGAAACACCTTCCCCACACAATGAAACACTTCCCCACACACTGAAACACCTTCCCAACACACTGGAAACCCTTCCCCACATACTGAAACCCCATCCCCACACACTGCAACACATCCCCACAAACTGAAACACCTTCCCCACACACTGAAACCCTTCCCCACACACTGAAACACCTTCCCCACACAATGAAACACCTTCACCTCACACTGAAACCCCTTCCGCACCCACTGAAACACCGTCCCCACACATTGAAACCCTTCCCCACACACTGAAACACCTTCCCCACACAATGAAACACTTCCCCACACACTGAAACACCTTCCCAACACACTGGAAACCCTTCCCCACATACTGAAACCCCATCCCCACACACTGCAACACATCCCCACACACTGAAACACCTTCCCCACACACTGAAACCCCTTCCCCACACACTGAAACCCTTCCCCAAACACTGATACCCATTCACCACACACTGAAACACATTCCCCACACACTGAAACCCTTCCAAGCACACTGAAACACATTCCCCACGCACTGAAACCCCTTCTCCACAAACTGAAACCCATTCCCCACACACTGAAATGCCTTCCGCAAACACAGAAACCCCTCCGCACACACTGAAACACCTTCCCCACACAGTGAAACCCTTCCCCACACACTGAAATACCTTCCCCACACACTGAAAGACATCCCCACACATTGAAACCCTTTCCCACACACTCAAACACATCCCCACACAGTGAAACCCCTTCCCCACACACTGACACATCTTCCCCACAAACTGAAACACATTCCACACACAGTGAAACCCCTCCCCACACACTGAAACCCCTTACCCACACACTGAAACACATCCCCACACACTGAAACCCAATCCCCACACACTGAAACCCCTTCCACACATACTGAAACACCTTACCCACAAACTGAAACCGCTTCCCCACACACTGAAACCCCTACCGCACACACTGAAACCCCTTCCGCACACACTGAAACACCTTCCCCTCACACTGAAACCCCTTCCCCACACACTGAAACCCCTTCCGCACACACTGAAACACCTTCCCCACACACTGAAACCCCTTCCCCCACACTGAAACCCCTTCCGCACACAGTGAAACCCTTCCCCAAACACTGAAACCCATTCCCCACACACTGACACCCCTTCTTCACACACTGAAACACATCCCCACACACTGAAACCCTTTCCCCACACACTGAAAACCCTTCCCCACACATTGAAACCCTTTCCCACACTCTGAAACCTCTTCCCCACATACTGAAACCCCTTATCCAAACACTGAAACCCCTTCCCCACACAATGAAACCTCTTCCCCACACACTGAAACCTCTTCCCAATGACTGAAACTTATTCCCCTCACACTGAAACACATCCCCACACACTGAAACCTCTTCCCCACAAACTGAAACCTCTTCCACACACACTGAAACACTTCCCCAAACACTGAAACCCTTCCCCACACACTGAAATCCATCCCCACACACAGCAACCCTTCCCCACACACTGAAACCCTTGCCCACACACTGAAACCTCTTCGCCAAAGACTAAAACCATTCCCCATATACTGAAACCCCTTCCCCACCCACTGAAACCTCTTCCACACATAATAAAACCTCTTCCCCACATACTGAAACCCCTTCCCCACACATGGAAACCTCTTTCCCACACACTGAAACCCCTTCCCCACACACAGGAAGCCGTCCCCACACACTTAAATCTCATCCCCACACACAGAAATCCCTTCCCCACACACTGTAACCTCTTCCCGACACACTGAAACCTCTTCCACACACACTGAAACCTCTTCCCCTCACACTGAAACCTCTTCCCCACACACTGAAACCTCTTCCCCACACATTGAAACCCATCCCCACACACTGAAACCCATCCCCACACACTGAAACCTCATCCCCACACACTGAAATCCCTTCCCTACACACTGAAACCTCTTCCCCACACATTGAAACCCATCCCCACACACTGAAACACTTCCCCACACACTGAAACCTCTTCCCCACACACTGAAACCTCTTCGCTTCAGACTGAAAATATGCCCCACACACTGAAACCTCTTCCCCACACACTGAAACAGCTTCCCCACGCACTGAAACCTCTTCCACAGACACTGAAACCTCTTCCCCACACACTGAAACCTCTTCCCCACACACTGAAACCCCTTCCCCGCGCACTGAAACCTCTTCCCCACACACTGAATCCCCTTTACCACACACTGAAACCCCTTCCCCACTCCCTGAAACCTCTTCCCCACACACTGAAAACTCTTCCCCACACACTGAAACCCCTTCCCCACACACTGAAACCCATGCCCACACACAGAAACCCCTTCCCCACACACTGAAACCCATCCTCACACACTGAAACCCTGCCCCACACACTGAAACCTCTTCCCACACACTGAAACCTATTCGCCACAGACTGAAACCCTTCCCCACACACTGAAATCTCTTCCCCACACACGGAAACCTCTTCCACACACACTGAAACCTCTTCCCCACACACTGAAATCTCTTCCCCACACACTGTAACGCCTTTCCCACAAACTGAAACCTCTTCCCCACACACTGAATCCCCTTCACCACTCACTGAAACCCCTTCCCCACACACTGAAACCTCTTCCCCACACACTGAAACCTCTTCCCCACACACTGAATCACCTTCACCTCACACTGAAACCCCTTCCCTACACACTGAAACCTCTTCCCCACACAGTGAAACCTCATCCCCACACACTGAAACCGCTTCCACACACACTGACACCACTTCCCCACACACTGAAACCCCTTCCCGACACACTGAAACCCATCCCCACACACAGAAACCCCTTCCCCACACACTGTAACCCATCCCCACACACTGAAACCCTTCCGCACACACTGAAACCTCTTCCCCACACACTGAAACCTCTTGCACACACAATGAAACCTCTTCCCCACACGCTGAAACCCCTTCCCCACACTCTGAAACCCCTTCCCCACACACTGAAACCTCTTCCCCACAAACTGAAACCCATTCCCCACAGACTGAAACCACTTCCCCACACACTGAAACCTCTTCCCCACACACTGAAACCTCTTCCCCACATACTGAAACCCCTTATCCACACACTGAAACCCCTTCCCCACACAATGAAACCTCTTCCCCACACAATGAAACCTCTTCCCAATGACTGAAACCCATTCCCCACACACTGAAACACATCCCCACACACTGAAACCTCTTCCCCACAAACTGAAACCTCTTCCACACAAACTGCAACATTTCCCCAAACACTGAAACCCTTCCCCACACACTGAAATCCATCCCCACACACAGAAACCCTTCCCCACATACTGAAACCCTTCCCCACACACTGAAACCTATTCGCCAAAGACTAAAACCATTCCCCACATACTGAAACCCCTTCCCCACACACTGAAACCTCTTCCACACATAATAAAACCTCTTCCCCACATACTGAAACCCCTTCCCCACACATGGAAACCTCTTTCCCACACACTGAAACCCCTTCCCCACACACAGGAAGCCGTCCCCACACACTTAAACCTCATCCCCACACACTGAAACCCCTTCCCTACACACTGTAACACATCCCCACACACTGAAACCCTTCCCCACACACTGAAACCTCTTCCCGACACATTGAAACCTCTTCCACACACACTGAAACCTCTTCCCCTCACGCTGAAACCTCTTCCCCACACACTGAAACCTCTTCCCCACACACTGAAACACCTTTCCCGCTCGCTGAAACCTCTTCCCCACACAGTGAATCCCCTTCACCACACATTGAAACCCCTTCCCCACTCACAGGAAGCCGTCCCCACACACTTAAACCTCATCCCCACACACTGAAACACCTTCCCCACACACTGTAACACATCCCCACACACTGAAACCCTTCCCCACACACTGAAACCTCTTCCCGACACATTGAAACCTCTTCCACACACACTGAAACCTCTTCCCCTGACACTGAAACCTCTTCCCCACACACTGAAACCTCTTCCCCACACACTGAAACCCCTTCCCGACACACTGAAACCTCTCCCCACACACAGAAACCCCTTCCCCACACATTGTAACCCTTCCCCACACACTGAAACCTCTTCCCCACACACTGAATCCTCTTCCACACACACTGAAACCTCTTCCCCACACACTGAAACCCCTTCCCCACACACTGAAACCCCTTCCCCATACATTGAAACCTGTTCCCCACAAACTGAAATCCCTTCCCCACAGATGAAACCACTTCCCCACACACTGAAACCTCTTCCCCACACACTGAAACCTCTTCCCCACATGCTGAAACACTTCCCCAAACACTGAAACACTTCCCCACACACTGAAATCAATCCCCACACACAGAAACCTCTTCCCCACACACTGAAACCCCTTCCCCATACATTGAAACCTGTTCCCCACAAACTGAAATCCCTTCCCCACAGATGAAACCACTTCCCCACACACTGAAACCTCTTCCCCACACACTGAAACCTCTTCCCCACATGCTGAAACACTTCACCAAACACTGAAACACTTCCCCACACACTGAAATCAATCCCCACACACAGAAACCCTTCCCCACAAACTGAAACCCTTCCCCACATACTGAAACCTCTTCGCCAATGACTGAAACCATTCCCCACATACTGAAACCCCTTCCCCACACACTGAAACCTCTTCCACACATAATAAAACCTGTTCCCCACATACTGAAACCCCTTCCCCACACACTGAAACCTCTTTCACACATACTGAAAACCTTCCCCACACACTGAAACTTCTTTCCCACACGCTGAAACCCCTTCCCCACACACAGGAAGCCGTCCCCACACACTTAAACCTCATCCCCACACACTGAAACCCCTTCCCCACACACTGAAACCCATCCCCACACACTGAAACGCCTTCCCCACACACTGAAAAACCTTCCTCACACAATGAAACCCTTTCCCCACAGACTGAGACCACTTCCCCACACACTGAAAGCTCTTCCCCACACACTGAAACCTCTTCCCCACACGCTGAAACCCCTTATCCACACGAAGAAACCTCATCCCCAAACAATGAAACCTCTTCCCCACACACAGAAACCTCTTCCCCTACAGACTGAAACCTGTTCCCCCAAACACTGAAACCCATCCCCACACACTGAAACCCCTTCCCCACACACTGCAACCCATCCCCACACACTGAAATCATTCCCCACACAATGAAACCCATCCCCACACACGCAAACCTCTTCCCCACACACTGAAACCTCTTCCACACACACTGAAACTCATTCCCCACACACTGAAACCCATTCCCCACACACTGATACCCATCGCCACACACTGAAAACTCTTCCTCACACTCTGAAACCTCTTCCCGACGCACTGAAACCCCTTCCCCACACACTGAAACGCATCCCCACACACTGAAACCTCTTCCCTACACACTGAAACACCTTCCCCACACACTGAAACCCCTACCTCACACACTGATACGGATCCCCACAAACTGAAACCTCTTACCCACTCACTGAAACCCCTTCCCCACACACTGAAACACATTCCCACACACTGAAACCCATCCCCACACACTGAAACCTCATCCCCACACACTGAAATCCCTTCCCTACACACTGAAACCCCTTCCCCACACACTGAAACCCATCCCCACACACGGAATGCTCTTCCCCACACACTGAAACCCATCCCCAAACTCTGAAAGACTTTCCCACACACTGAAACCTCTTCGCTACAGACTGAAACCATTCCCCACACACTGAAACCTCTACCCCACACACTGAAACAACTTCCCCACACACTGAAACCCCTTCCCGACACACTGAAACCCATCCCCACACACAGAAACCCCTTCCCCACACACTGTAACCCATCCCCACACACTGAAACCCTTCCCCACACACTCAAACCTCTTCCCCACACACTGAAACCTCTTCCCCACTCACTGAAACCTCTTCCCCACACACTGAAACCCCTTCCCCGCACACTGAAACCTCTTCCCCACAAACTGAAACCTCTTCCACACACACTGAAACATTTCCCCAAATACTGAAACCCTTCCCCACACACTGAAATCCATCCCCACACACAGAAACCCTTCCCCACACACTGAAACCTCTTCGCCAAAGACTAAAACCATTCCCCACATACTGAAACCCCTTCCCCACACACTGAAACCTCTTCCACACATCATAAAACCTCTTCCCCACATACTGAAACCCCTTCCCCACACATGGAAACCTCTTTCCCACACACTGAAACCCCTTCCCCACACACAGGAAGCCGTCCCCACACACTTAAACCTCATCCCCACACACTGAAACCCCTTCCCCACACACTGTAACACATCCCCACACACTGAAACCCTTCCCCACACACTGAAACCTCTTCCCGACACACTGAAACCTCTTCCACACACACTGAAACCTCTTCCCCTCACACTGAAACCTCTGCCCCACACACTGAAACCTCTTCCCCACACAGTGAAACCCCTTTCCCGCACACTGAAACCTCTTCCCCACACACTGAATCTCCTTTACCACACATTGAAAACCCTTCCCCACACACTGAAACCACTTCCCCATACATTGAAACCTGTTCCCCACAAACTGAAATCCCTTCCCCACAGATGAAACCACTTCCCCACACACTGAAACCTCTTCCCCACACACTGAAACCTCTTCCCCACATGCTGAAACACTTCCCCACACACTGAAACACTTCCCCACACACTGAAATCAATCCCCACACACAGAAACCCTTCCCCACAAACTGAAACCCTTCCCCACACACTGAAACCTCTTCGCCAATGACTGAAACCATTCCCCACATACTGAAACCCCTTCCCCACACACTGAAACCTCTTCCACACATAATAAAACCTCTTCCCCACATACTGAAACCCCTTCCCCACACACTGAAACCTCTTTCACACATACTGAAACCCTTCCCCACACACTGAAACCTCTTTCCCACACGCTGAAAACCCTTCCCCACACACAGGAAGCCGTCCACACACACTTAAACCTCATCCCCACACACTGAAACCCCTTCCCCACACACTGAAACCCATCCCCACACACTGAAATGCCTTCCCCACACACTGAAAAACCTTCCTCACACAATGAAACCCTTTCCCCACAGACTGAAACCACTTCCCCACACACTGAAAGCTCTTCCCCACACGGTGAAACCCCTTGTCCACACGAAGAAACTTCTTCCCAAAACAATGAAACCTCTTCCCCACACACAGAAACTTCTTCCCCACAGACTGAAACCTGTTCCCCCAAACACTGAAACCCATCCCCACATACTGAAACCCCTTCCCCACACACTGCAACCCATCCCCACACACTGAAATCATTCCCCACACAATGAAACCCATTCCCACACACGCAAACCTCTTCCCCACACACTGAAACCTCTTCCACACACACTGAAACTCATTCCCCACACACTGAAACCCATTCCCCACACACTGATACCCATCCCCACAGACTGAAACCTCTTCCCCACACAGCGAAACCCATCGCCACACACTGAAAACTCTTCCTCACACTCTGAAACCTCTTCCCGACGCACTGAAACCCCTTCCCCACACACTGAAACGCATCCCCACACACTGAAACCTCTTCCCTACACACTGAAACACCTTCCCCACACACTGAAACCCCTACCTCACACACTGATACGGATCCCCACAAACTGAAACCTCTTACCCACTCACTGAAAACCCTTCCCCACACACTGAAACCCATTCCCACACACTGAAACCCATCCCCACACACTGAAACCTCATCCCCACACACTGAAATCCCTTCCCTACACACTGAAACCCCTTCCCCACACACTGAAACCCATCCCCACACACGGAATGCTCTTCCCCACACACTGAAACCCATCCCCAAACTCTGAAAGACTTTCCCACACACTGAAACCTCTTCGCTACAGACTGAAACCATTCCCCACACACTGAAACCTCTACCCCACACACTGAAACAACTTCCCCACACACTGAAACCCCTTCCCGACACACTGAAACCCATCCCCACACACAGAAACCCCTTCCCCACACACTGTAACCCATCCCCACACACTGAAACCCTTCCCCACACACTCAAACCTCTTCCCCACACACTGAAACCTCTTCCCCACACACTGAAACCTCTTCCCCACACACTGAAACCCCTTCCCCGCACACTGAAACCTCTTCCCCACAAACTGAAACCTCTTCCACACACACTGAAACATTTCCCCAAATACTGAAACCCTTCCCCACACACTGAAATCCATCCCCACACACAGAAACCCTTCCCCACACACTGAAACCTCTTCGCCAAAGACTAAAACCATTCCCCACATACTGAAACCCCTTCCCCACACACTGAAACCTCTTCCACACATCATAAAACCTCTTCCCCACATACTGAAACCCCTTCCCCACACATGGAAACCTCTTTCCCACACACTGAAACCCCTTCCCCACACACAGGAAGCCGTCCCCACACACTTAAACCTCATCCCCACACACTGAAACCCCTTCCCCACACACTGTAACACATCCCCACACACTGAAACCCTTCCCCACACACTGAAACCTCTTCCCGACACACTGAAACCTCTTCCACACACACTGAAACCTCTTCCCCTCACACTGAAACCTCTGCCCCACACACTGAAACCTCTTCCCCACACAGTGAAACCCCTTTCCCGCACACTGAAACCTCTTCCCCACACACTGAATCTCCTTTACCACACATTGAAAACCCTTCCCCACACACTGAAACCACTTCCCCATACATTGAAACCTGTTCCCCACAAACTGAAATCCCTTCCCCACAGATGAAACCACTTCCCCACACACTGAAACCTCTTCCCCACACACTGAAACCTCTTCCCCACATGCTGAAACACTTCCCCACACACTGAAACACTTCCCCACACACTGAAATCAATCCCCACACACAGAAACCCTTCCCCACAAACTGAAACCCTTCCCCACACACTGAAACCTCTTCGCCAATGACTGAAACCATTCCCCACATACTGAAACCCCTTCCCCACACACTGAAACCTCTTCCACACATAATAAAACCTCTTCCCCACATACTGAAACCCCTTCCCCACACACTGAAACCTCTTTCACACATACTGAAACCCTTCCCCACACACTGAAACCTCTTTCCCACACGCTGAAAACCCTTCCCCACACACAGGAAGCCGTCCACACACACTTAAACCTCATCCCCACACACTGAAACCCCTTCCCCACACACTGAAACCCATCCCCACACACTGAAATGCCTTCCCCACACACTGAAAAACCTTCCTCACACAATGAAACCCTTTCCCCACAGACTGAAACCACTTCCCCACACACTGAAAGCTCTTCCCCACACACTGAAACCTCTTCCCCACACGGTGAAACCCCTTATCCACACGATGAAACTTCTTCCCAAAACAATGAAACCTCTTCCCCACACACAGAAACTTCTTCCCCACAGACTGAAACCTGTTCCCCCAAACACTGAAACCCATCCCCACATACTGAAACCCCTTCCCCACACACTGCAACCCATCCCCACACACTGAAATCATTCCCCACACAATGAAACCCATCCCCACACACGCAAACCTCTTCCCCACACACTGAAACCTCTTCCACACACACTGAAACTCATTCCCCACACACTGAAACCCATTCCCCACACACTGATACCCATCCCCACAGACTGAAACCTCTTCCCCACACAGCGAAACCCATCGCCACACACTGAAAACTCTTCCTCACACTCTGAAACCTCTTCCCGACGCACTGAAACCCCTTCCCCACACACTGAAACGCATCCCCACACACTGAAACCTCTTCCCTACACACTGAAACACCTTCCCCACACACTGAAACCCCTACCTCACACACTGATACGGATCCCCACAAACTGAAACCTCTTACCCACTCACTGAAACCCCTTCCCCACACACTGAAACCCATTCCCACACACTGAAACCCATCCCCACACACTGAAACCTCATCCCCACACACTGAAATCCCTTCCCTACACACTGAAACCCCTTCCCCACACACTGAAACCCATCCGCACACACGGAATGCTCTTCCCCACACACTGAAACCCATCCCCAAACTCTGAAAGACTTTCCCACACACTGAAACCTCTTCGCTACAGACTGAAACCATTCCCCACACACTGAAACCTCTACCCCACACACTGAAACAACTTCCCCACACACTGAAGCCCCTTCCCGACACACTGAAACCCATCCCCACACACAGAAACCCCTTCCCCACACACTGTAACCCATCCCCACACACTGAAACCCTTCCCCACACACTCAAACCTCTTCCCCACACACTGAAACCTCTTCCCCACACACAGAAACCTCTTCCCCACACACTGAAACCCCTTCCCCGCACACTGAAACCTCTTCCCCACAAACTGAAACCTCTTCCACACACACTGAAACATTTCCCCAAATACTGAAACCCTTCCCCACACACTGAAATCCATCCCCACACACAGAAACCCTTCCCCACACACTGAAACCTCTTCGCCAAAGACTAAAACCATTCCCCACATACTGAAACCCCTTCCCCACACACTGAAACCTCTTCCACACATAATAAAACCTCTTCCCCACATACTGAAACCCCTTCCCAACACATGGAAACCTCTTTCCCACACACTGAAACCCCTTCCCCACACACAGGAAGCCGTCCCCACACACTTAAACCTCATCCCCACACACTTAAACCCCCTCCCCACACACTGTAACACCTCCCCACACACTGAAACCCTTCCCCACACACTGAAACCTCTTCCCGACACACTGAAACCTCTTCCACACACACTGAAATCTCTTCCCCTCACACTGAAACCTCTGCCCCACACACTGAAACCTCTTCCCCACACAGTGAAACCCCTTTCCCGCACACGGAAACCTCTTCCCCACACACTGAATGCCCTTTACCACACATTGAAAACGCTTCCCCACACACTGAAACCACTTCCCCACACACTGAAACCCCTTCCCGACACACTGAAACCCATCCCCACACACAGAAACCCCTTCCGGACACACTGTAACCCATCCCCACACACTGAAACCCTTCCGCACACACTGAAGCCTCTTCCCCACACACTGAAACCTCTTCCACACACACTGAAACCTCTTCCCCACACACTGAAACCCCTTCCCCACACACTGAAACCCCTTCCCCAAACACTGAAACCTCTTCCCCACAAACTGAAACCCATTCCCCACAGACTGAAACCACTTCCCCACACACTGAAACCTCTTCCCCACACACTGAAACCTCTTCCCCACATACTGAAACCCCTTATCCACACACTGAAACCCCTTCCCCACACAATGAAACCTCTTCCCCACACACTGAAACCTCTTCCCAATGACTGAAACCCATTCCCCACACACTGAAACCCTTCCCCACACACTGAAATCCATCCCCACACACAGAAACCCTTCCCCACACACTGAAACCCTTCCCCACACACTGAAACCTCTTCGCCAAAGACTAAAACCATTCCCCACATACTGAAACTCCTTCCCCGCACACTGAAACCTCTTCCACACATAATAAAACCTCTTCCCCACATACTGAAACCCCTTCCCCACACATGGAAACCTGTTTCCCAAACACTGAAACCCCTTCCCCACACACAGGAAGCCGTCCCCACAAACTTAAACCTCATCCCCACACACTGAAACCCCTTCCCCACACACTGTAACACATCCCCACACACTGAAACCCTTCCCCACACACTGAAACCTCTTCGCCAATGACTGAAACCATTCCCCACATACTGAAAACCCTTCCCCACACACTGAAACCCCTTCCCCACACACTGAAACCTCTTCCACACATAATAAAACCTCTTCCCCACATACTAAACCCCTTCCCCACACACTGAAACCTCTTTCACACATACTGAAACCCTTCCCCACACACTGAAACCTCTTTCCCACACGCTGAAAACCCTTCCCCACACACAGGAAGCCGTCCACACACACTTAAACCTCATCCCCACACACTGAAACCCCTTCCCCACACACTGAAACCCATCCCCACACACTGAAATGCCTTCCCCACACACTGAAAAACCTTCCTCACACAATGAAACCCTTTCCCCACAGACTGAAACCACTTCCCCACACACTGAAAGCTCTTCCCCACACACTGAAACCTCTTCCCCACACGGTGAAACCCCTTATCCACACGAAGAAACTTCTTCCCAAAACAATGAAACCTCTTCCCCACACACAGAAACTTCTTCCCCACAGACTGAAACCTGTTCCCCCAAACACTGAAACCCATCCCCACATACTGAAACCCCTTCCCCACACACTGCAACCCATCCCCACACACTGAAATCATTCCCCACACAATGAAACCCATCCCCACACACGCAAACCTCTTCCCCACACACTGAAACCTCTTCCACACACACTGAAACTCATTCCCCACACACTGAAACCCATTCCCCACACACTGATACCCATCCCCACAGACTGAAACCTCTTCCCCACACAGCGAAACCCATCGCCACACACTGAAAACTCTTCCTCACACTCTGAAACCTCTTCCCGACGCACTGAAACCCCTTCCCCACACACTGAAACGCATCCCCACACACTGAAACCTCTTCCCTACACACTGAAACACCTTCCCCACACACTGAAACCCCTACCTCACACACTGATACGGATCCCCACAAACTGAAACCTCTTACCCACTCACTGAAAACCCTTCCCCACACACTGAAACCCATTCCCACACACTGAAACCCATACCCACACACTGAAACCTCATCCCCACACACTGAAATCCCTTCCCTACACACTGAAACCCCTTCCCCACACACTGAAACCCATCCCCACACACGGAATGCTCTTCCCCACACACTGAAACCCATCCCCAAACTCTGAAAGACTTTCCCACACACTGAAACCTCTTCGCTACAGACTGAAACCATTCCCCACACACTGAAACCTCTACCCCACACACTGAAACAACTTCCCCACACACTGAAACCCCTTCCCGACACACTGAAACCCATCCCCACACACAGAAACCCCTTCCCCACACACTGTAACCCATCCCCACACACTGAAACCCTTCCCCACACACTCAAACCTCTTCCCCACACACTGAAACCTCTTCCCCACACACAGAAACCTCTTCCCCACACACTGAAACCCCTTCCCCGCACACTGAAACCTCTTCCCCACAAACTGAAACCTCTTCCACACACACTGAAACATTTCCCCAAATACTGAAACCCTTCCCCACACACTGAAATCCATCCCCACACACAGAAACCCTTCCCCACACACTGAAACCTCTTCGCCAAAGACTAAAACCATTCCCCACATACTGAAACCCCTTCCCCACACACTGAAACCTCTTCCACACATCATAAAACCTCTTCCCCACATACTGAAACCCCTTCCCCACACATGGAAACCTCTTTCCCACACACTGAAACCCCTTCCCCACACACAGGAAGCCGTCCCCACACACTTAAACCTCATCCCCACACACTGAAACCCCTTCCCCACACACTGTAACACATCCCCACACACTGAAACCCTTCCCCACACACTGAAACCTCTTCCCGACACACTGAAACCTCTTCCACACACACTGAAACCTCTTCCCCTCACACTGAAACCTCTGCCCCACACACTGAAACCTCTTCCCCACACAGTGAAACCCCTTTCCCGCACACTGAAACCTCTTCCCCACACACTGAATCTCCTTTACCACACATTGAAAACCCTTCCCCACACACTGAAACCACTTCCCCATACATTGAAACCTGTTCCCCACAAACTGAAATCCCTTCCCCACAGATGAAACCACTTCCCCACACACTGAAACCTCTTCCCCACACACTGAAACCTCTTCCCCACATGCTGAAACACTTCCCCACACACTGAAACACTTCCCCACACACTGAAATCAATCCCCACACACAGAAACCCTTCCCCACAAACTGAAACCCTTCCCCACACACTGAAACCTCTTCGCCAATGACTGAAACCATTCCCCACATACTGAAACCCCTTCCCCACACACTGAAACCTCTTCCACACATAATAAAACCTCTTCCCCACATACTGAAACCCCTTCCCCACACACTGAAACCTCTTTCACACATACTGAAACCCTTCCCCACACACTGAAACCTCTTTCCCACACGCTGAAAACCCTTCCCCACACACAGGAAGCCGTCCACACACACTTAAACCTCATCCCCACACACTGAAACCCCTTCCCCACACACTGAAACCCATCCCCACACACTGAAATGCCTTCCCCACACACTGAAAAACCTTCCTCACACAATGAAACCCTTTCCCCACAGACTGAAACCACTTCCCCACACACTGAAAGCTCTTCCCCACACACTGAAACCTCTTCCCCACACGGTGAAACCCCTTATCCACACGAAGAAACTTCTTCCCAAAACAATGAAACCTCTTCCCCACACACAGAAACTTCTTCCCCACAGACCTAAACCTGTTCCCCCAAACACTGAAACCCATCCCCACATACTGAAACCCCTTCCCCACACACTGCAACCCATCCCCACACACTGAAATCATTCCCCACACAATGAAACCCATCCCCACACACGCAAACCTCTTACACACACACTGAAACTCATTCCCCACACACTGAAACCCATTCCCCACACACTGATACCCATCCCCACAGACTGAAACCTCTTCCCCACACAGCGAAACCCATCGCCACACACTGAAAACTCTTCCTCACACTCTGAAACCTCTTCCCGACGCACTGAAACCCCTTCCCCACACACTGAAACGCATCCCCACACACTGAAACCTCTTCCCTACACACTGAAACACCTTCCCCACACACTGAAACCCCTACCTCACACACTGATACGGATCCCCACAAACTGAAACCTCTTACCCACTCACTGAAACCCCTTCCCCACACACTGAAACCCATTCCCACACACTGAAACCCATCCTCACACACTGAAACCTCATCACCACACACTGAAATCCCTTCCCTACACACTGAAACCCCTTCCCCACACACTGAAACCCATCCGCAAACACGGAATGCTCTTCCCCACACACTGAAACCCATCCCCAAACTCTGAAAGACTTTCCCACACACTGAAACCTCTTCGCTACAGACTGAAACCATTCCCCACACACTGAAACCTCTACCCCACACACTGAAACAACTTCCCCACACACTGAAACCCCTTCCCGACACACTGAAACCCATCCCCACACACAGAAACCCCTTCCCCACACACTGTAACCCATCCCCACACACTGAAACCCTTCCCCACACACTCAAACCTCTTCCCCACACACTGAAACCTCTTCCCCACTCACTGAAACCTCTTCCCCACACACTGAAACCCCTTCCCCGCACACTGAAACCCCTTTCCCGCACACTGAAACCTCTTCCCCACACACTGAATCTCCTTTACCACACACTGAAACCTCTTCCCCACACACAGAAACCTCTTCCCCACACACTGAAACCCCTTCCCCGCACACTGAAACCTCTTCCCCACAAACTGAAACCTCTTCCACACACACTGAAACATTTCCCCAAATACTGAAACCCTTCCCCACACACTGAAATCCATCCCCACACACAGAAACCCTTCCCCACACACTGAAACCTCTTCGCCAAAGACTAAAACCATTCCCCACATACTGAAACCCCTTCCCCACACACTGAAACCTCTTCCACACATAATAAAACCTCTTCCCCACATACTGAAACCCCTTCCCCACACATGGAAACCTCTTTCCCACACACTGAAACCCCTTCCCCACACACAGGAAGCCGTCCCCACACACTTAAACCTCATCCCCACACACTTAAACCCCCTCCCCACACACTGTAACACCTCCCCACACACTGAAACCCTTCCCCACACACTGAAACCTCTTCCCGACACACTGAAATCTCTTCCACACACACTGAAATCTCTTCCCCTCACACTGAAACCTCTGCCCCACACACTGAAACCTCTTCCCCACACAGTGAAACCCCTTTCCCGCACACTGAAACCTCTTCCCCACACACTGAATGCCCTTTACCACACATTGAAAACGCTTCCCCACACACTGAAACCACTTCCCCACACACTGAAACCCCTTCCCGACACACTGAAACCCATCCCCACACACAGAAACCCCTTCCGGACACACTGTAACCCATCCCCACACACTGAAACCCTTCCGCACACACTGAAGCCTCTTCCCCACACACTGAAACCTCTTCCACACACACTGAAACCTCTTCCCCACACACTGAAACCCCTTCCCCACACACTGAAACCCCTTCCCCACACACTGAAACCTCTTCCCCACAAACTGAAACCCATTCCCCACAGACTGAAACCACTTACCCACACACTGAAACCTCTTCCCCACACACTGAAACCTCTTCCCCACATACTGAAACCCCTTATCCACACACTGAAACCCCTTCCCCACACAATGAAACCCCTTCCCCACACACTGAAACCTCTTCCCAATGACTGAAACCCATTCCCCACACACTGAAACACATCCCCACACACTGAAACCTCTTCCCCACAAACTGAAACCTCTTCCACACACACTGAAACATTTCCCCAAACACTGAAACCCTTCCCCACACACTGAAATCCATCCCCACACACAGAAACCCTTCCCCACACACTGAAACCCTTCCCCACACACTGAAACCTCTTCGCCAAAGACTAAAACCATTCCCCACATACTGAAACTCCTTCCCCGCACACTGAAACCTCTTCCACACATAATAAAACCTCTTCCCCACATACTGAAACCCCTTCCCCACACATGGAAACCTCTTTCCCACACACTGAAACCCCTTCCCCACACACAGGAAGCCGTCCCCACAAACTTAAACCTCATCCCCACACACTGAAACCCCTTCCCCACACACTGTAACACATCCCCACACACTGAAACCCTTCCCCACACACTGAAACCTCTTCCCGACACATTGAAACCTCTTCCACACACACTGAAACCTCTTCCCCTCACACTGAAACCTCTTCCCCACACACTAAAACCTCTTCCCCACACACTGAAACACCTTTCCCGCTCGCTGAAACCTCTTCCCCACACACTGAAACCCCTTCAACACACATTGAAACCCCTTCCCCACTCACAGGAAGCCGTCCCCACACACTTAAACCTCATCCCCACACATTGAAACCCCTTCCCCACACACTGTAACACATCCCCACACACTGAAACCCTTCCCCACACACTGAAACCTCTTCCCGACACATTGAAACCTCTTCCACACACACTGACACCTCTTCCCCTGACACTAAAACCTCTTCCCCACACACTGAAACCTCTTCCCCACACACTGAAACCCCTTTCCCGCTCGCTGAAACCTCTTCCCCACACACTGAATCCCCTTCACCGCACATTGAAACCCCTTCCCCATACACTGAAACCACTTCCCCACACAATGAAACCCCTTCCCGACACACTGAAACCTCTCCCCACACACAGAAACCCCTTCCCTACACACTGTAACCCATCCCCACACACTGAAACCCTTCCCCACACACTGAAACCTCTTCCCCACACACTGAAACCTCTTCCACACACACTGAAACCTCTTCCCCACACTCTGAAACCCCTTCCCCACACACTGAAACCCCTTCCCCATACATTGAAACCTGTTCCCCACAAACTGAAACCCCTTCCCCACAGACTGAAACCACTTCCCCACACAGTGAAACCTCTTCCCCACACACTGAAACCTCTTCCCCACATGCTGAAACACTTCCCCAAACACTGAAACACTTCCCCACACACTGAAATCAATCCCCACACACATAAACCCTTCCCCACAAACTGAAACACTTCCCCACACACTGAAACCTCTTCCACACATAATAAAACCTCTTCCCCACATACTGAAACCCCTTCCCCACACACTGAAACCTCTTTCACACGCGCTGAAACCCCTTCCCCACACACAGGAAGCCGTCCCCACACACATAAACCTCATCCCCACACACTGACAACCCTTCCCCACACACTGAAACCCATCCCCACACACTGAAACGCCTTCCCCACACACTGAAAAACCTTCCTCACACAATGAAACCCTTTCCCCACAGACTGAAACCACTTCCCCACACACTGAAAGCTCTTCCCCACACACTGAAACCTCTTCCCCACACGCTGCAACCCATCCCCACACACTGAAATCATTCCCCTCACAATGAAACCCATCCCCACACACGCAAACCTCTTCCCCACACACTGAAACCTCTTCTACACACACTGAAACTCATTCCCCACACACTGAAACCTCTTCCACACATAATAAAACCTCTTCCCCACATACTGAAACCCCTTCCCCACACACTGAAACCTCTTTCACACACACTGAAACCCTTCACCACACACTGAAACCTCTTTCCCACACGCTGAAACCCCTTCCCCACACACAGGAAGCCGTACCCACAAACTTAAACCTCATCCCCACACACTGACACCCCTTCCCCACACACTGAAACCCATCCCCACACACTGAAACGCCTTCCCCACACACTGAAAAACCTTCCTCACACAATGAAACCCTTTCCCCACAGACTGAAACCACTTCCCCACACACTGAAAGCTCTTCCCCACACACTGAAACCTCTTCCCCACACGCTGCAACCCATCCCCACACACTGAAATCATTCCCCACACAATGAAACCCATCCCCACACACGCAAACCTCTTCCCCACACACTGAAACCTCTTCCACACACACTGAAACTCATTCCCCACACACTGAAACCTCTTCCACACATAATAAAACCTCTTCCCCACATACTGAAACCCCTTCCGCACACACTGAAACCTCTTTCACACACACTGAAACCCTTCCCCACACACTGAAACCTCTTTCCCACACGCTGAAACCCCTTCCCCACACACAGGAAGCCGTACCCACAAACTTAAACCTCATCCCCACACACTGACACCCCTTCCCCACACACTGAAACCCATCCCCACACACTGAAACGCCTTCCCCACACACTGAAAAACCTTCCTCACACAATGAAACCCTTTCCCCACAGACTGAAAGCACTTCCCCACACACTGAAAGCTCTTCCCCACACACTGAAACCTCTTCCCCACACGCTGCAACCCATCCCCACACACTGAAATCATACCCCACACAATGAAACCCATCCCACACACGCAAACCTCTTCCCCACACACTGAAACCTCTTCCACACACACTGAAACTCATTCCCCACACACTGAAACCCATTCCCCGCACACTGATACCCATCCCCACAGACTGAAACCTATTCCCCACACTGTGAAACCCATCGCCACATACTGAAAACTCTTCCTCACACACTGAAACCTCTTCCCGACGCACTGAAACCCCTTCCCCACACACTGAAACCCATCCCCACACACTGATACCTCTTCCCTACACACTGAAACACCTTCCCCACACACTGAAACCCCTACCTCACACACTGATACGGATCCCCACAAACTGAAACCTCTTACCCACACACTGAAACCCCTTCCCCACACACTGAAACCCATTCCCACACACTGAAACCCATCCCCACACACTGAAACCTCATCCCCACACACTGAAATCCCTTCCCTACACACTGAAACCCCTTCCCCACACACTGAAACCCATCCCCACACACGGAATGCACTTCCCCACACACTGAAACCCATCCCCAAACTCTGAAAGACTTTCCCACACACTGAAACCTCTTCCCCACACACTGAAACCTCTTCGCTACAGACTGAAACCATTCCCCACACACTGAAACCTCTACCCCACACACTGAAACCGCTTCCCCACGCACAGAAACCTCTTCCACACACACTGAAACCTCTTCCCCACACACTGAAACCTCTTCCCCACACACTGAAACCCCTTCCCCGCACACTGAAACCACTTCCCCAAACACTGAAACCTCTTCCCCACACACCGAAACACCTTCCCCACACACCGAAACCCATCCCCACAAACAGCAACCCCTTCCCCACACATTGAAACCCATCCCCACACACTGCAACCCTTCCCCACACACTGAAACATGTTCCCCACACACTGAAACCCCATCCCCACACACGGAATGCTCTTCCCCACACACTGAAACCCATCCCCAAACTCTGAAACACTTTCCCACACACTGAAACCCTTCCCCACACACTGAAACCTCTTCCCCACACACTGAAACCTCTTCCACACACACTGAAACCTCTTCCCCACACACTGAAACCTCTTCCCCACATATTGAAACCCCTTCCATACACCCTGAACACTCTTCCCCACACATTGAATCCCCTTTATCACACACTGAAACCCCTTCACCACACACTGAAACCCCTTCCCTACACAGTGAAACCCCTTCCCTACCCACTGAAACCTCATCCCCACACAGTGAAACCCTTCGCCACACACCGAAACCCTGCCCCACACACAGAAACCCCTTCCCCACCCACTGTAACCCATCCCCACACACTGAAACCCTTCCCCACACACTGAAACCTCACCCCACACACTGAAACATCTTCCCCACACACTGAAACCTCTTCCCCACACACTGAAACCTCTTTCCCAGACACTGAATCCCCTTCACCACACACTGAAACCCCTTCCCCACACACTGAAACAACTTCCCCACACACTGCAACCCATCCCCACACACTGAAACCCTTCCCCACACACTGAAACCTCTTCCCCACACACTGAAACCTCTTCCCCAAACACTGAAACCTCTTCCCCACACACTGAAACCCCTTCCCCGCACACTGAAACCTCTTCCCCACACACTGAATCCCCTTCACCACACACTGAAACCCCTTCCCCACACACTGAAACCACTTCCCCACCCACTGAAACCCCTTCCCGACACACTGAAACCCATTCCCACACACAGAAACCCCTTCCGCACACACTGTAACCCATCCCCACACACTGAAACCCTTCCCCACACACTCAAACCTCTTCCCCACACACTGAAACCTCTTCCCCACACACTGAAACCTCTTCCCCACACACTGAAACCCCTTCCCCGCACACTCAAACCTCTTCCCCACACACTGAAAACTCTTCCCCACACACTGAAACCTCTTCCCCACACACTGAAACCCCTTCCCCACACACTGAAACCACTTCCCCACACACTGAAACCTCTTCCCACCCACTGAAACCTCTTCGCCACACACTGAATCCCATTTACCAAATACTGAAACCCATTCCCCACACACTGAAGCCCATTCCCCACACACTGAAACGTCTTCCCACACACTGAAACCCCTTCCCCACAAACTGAAACCCATCCCCAAACACGGAATGATCTTCCTCACACACTGAAACACTTCCCCACACACTGAAACCTCTTCCCCACAAACTGAAACATCTTCCACACACTCTGAAACCTCTTCCCCACACACTGAAACCTCTTCCCCACACACTGCAACCCCTTCCCCACACACTGAAACCTCCTCACCACACACTGAATCCCCTTCAGCACACACTGAAACCCCTTCCCCACACACTGAAACCTCTTCCCACACACTGAAACCTCTTCGCCACAGACTGAAACCCTTCCCCACACACTGAAACCTCTTTCCCACACACTGAAACCTCTTCCACACACACTGAAACATCTTCCCCACACACTGAAACATCTTCCCCACACACTGAAACCTCTTCCCCACACACTGAATCCCCTTTACCACATACTGAAACCCATTCCCCACACACTGAAACCCATTCCCCACACACTGAAACCTCTTCCCCACACACTGAAACCCCTTTCCCGTTCGCTGAAACCTCTTCCCCACACACTGAAACCTCTTCCCCAGACACTGAAACCCCTTTCCCGCACACTGAAAACTCTTCCCCACACACTGAATCCCTTTCACCACACACTGAAACCCCTTCCACACACACTGAAACCACTTCCCCACACACTGAAACCCCTTCATTACACACTGAGACCCATCCCCACACACAGAAACCCCTTCCCCATTCACTGTAAACCATCCCCACACACTGAAACCCATCCCCACACACTCAAACCTCTTCCCCACACTCTGAAACCTCTTCCCCACACACTGAAACCTCTTCCCCACACACTGAAACCCCTTCCCCGCACACTCAAACCTCTTCCCCACACACTGAAACCTCTTCCCAACAAACTGAAACCCCTTCCCCACACACTGAAACCACTTCCCCACACGCTGAAACCTCTTCCCACACACTGAAACCTCTACGCCACAGACTGAAACACTTCCCCACACACTGAAACCTCTTCCCCACACACTGAAACATCTTCCACACACTCTGAAACCTCTTCCCCACACCCTGAAACCTCTTCCCCACACAGTGAAACCCCTTCCCCACATACTGAAACCTCCTCACCACACACTGAATCCCCTTCACCACACACTGAAACCCCTTCCCCACACACTGAAACCTCTTCCCACACACTGAAACCTCTTCGCCACAGACTGAAACCCTTCCCCACACACTGAAACCTCTTCCCCACACACTGAAACCTCTTCCACACACTCTGAAACATCTTCCCCACACACTGAAACATCTTCCCCACACACTGAAACCTCTTCCCCACACATTGAATCCCCTTTACCACATACTGAAACCCATTCCCCACACACTGAAACCCATTCCCCACACACTGAAACCTCTTCCGCACACACTGAAACCCATTTCCCGCTCGCTGAAACCTCTTCCCCACACACTGAATCCCCTTCACCACACATTGAAACCCCTTCCCCACACACTGAAACCACTTCCCCACACACTGAAACCACTTCCTGACACACTGAAACCCATCCCCACACACAGAAACCCATTCCCACACACTGAAACCCTTCCCACACACTGAAACCTCTCCCCACACTCTGAAACATCTTCCCCACACACTGAAACCTCTTCCCCACACACTGAAACCTCTTCCCCACACACTGAAACCCCTTTCCCGCACACTGAAAACTCTTCCCCACACACTGAATCCCCTTTACCACACACTGAAACACCTTCCCCACACACAGAAACAACTTCCCCACACACTGAAACCCCTTCCCGACACACTGAAACCCATCCCCACACACAGAAACCCATTCCCCACACACTGTAACCCATCCCCACACACTGAAACCCTTCCCCACACACTCAAACCTCTTCCCCACACACTGAAACCTCTTCCCCACACACTGAAACCTGTTCCCCACACACTGAAACGCCTTCCCCGCAAACTGAAACCTCTTCCCCACACACTGAATCCCCTTCACCACACACTGAAACCCCTTCCCCACACACTGAAACCACTTCCCCACACACTGAAACCCCTTCCCGACACACTGAAACCCATCCCCACACACAGAAACCCCTTCCGCACACACTGTAACCCATCCCCACACACTGAAACCCTTCCCCACACACTGAAACCTCTTCACCACACACTGAAACCCATTCCCCACACACTGAAACCTCTTCCCACACACTGAAACCTCTTCGCCACAGACTGAAACCCTTCCCCACACACTGAAACCTCTTCCCCACACACTGAAACCTCTTCCACACACACTGAAACATCTTCCCCACACACTGAAACATCTTCCCCACACACTGAAACCTCTTCCCCACACACTGAATTCCCTTTACCACATACTGAAACCCATTCCCCACACACTGAAACCCATTCCCCACACACTGAAACCGCTTCCCCACACAGTGAAACCCCTTTCCCGTTCGCTGAAACCTCTTCCCCACACACTGAAGCCTCTTCCCCACACACTGAAACCTCTTCCCCACACACTGAAACCCCTTCCCCACACACTGAAACCACTTCCCAACACACTGAAACCTCTTCCCACACACTGAAACCTCTTCGCCACAGACTGAAACACTCCCCCACACACTGAAACCTCTTCCCCACACACTGAAACATCTTCCACACACTCTGAAACCTCTTCCCCACACACTGAAACCTCTTCCCCACACACTGAAACCCCTTCCCCACACACTGAAACCTCCTCACCACACACTGAATCCCCTTCACCGCACACTGAAACCCCTTCCGCACACACTGAAACCTCTTCCCACACACTGAAACCTCTTCGCCACAGACTGAAACCCTTCCCCACACACTGAAACCTCTTCCCCACACACTGAAATCTCTTCCACACACACTGAAACATCTTCCCCACACACTGAAACATCTTCCCCACACACTGAAACCTCTTCCCCACACACTGAATCCCCTTTACCACATACTGAAACCCATTCCCCACACACTGAAACACATTCCCCACACACTGAAACCTCTTCCCCACACACTGAAACCCCTTTCCCGTTCGCTGAAACCTCTTCCCCACCCACTGAAACCTCTTCCCCAGACACTGAAACCCCTTTCCCGCGCACTGAAAACTCTTCCCCACACACTGAATCCCCTTCACCACACACTGAAACCCCTTCTCCACACACTGAAACCACTTCGCCACACACTGAAACCCCTTCCCGACACACTGAAACCCATCCCCACACACAGAAACCCCTTCTGCACACACTGTAACACATCCCCACACACTGAAAGCCTTCCCCACACACTGAAACCTCTTCCCCACACACGGAAACCTCTTCCCCACACACTGAAACCTCTTCCCCACACACTGAAACCCCTTCACCGCACACTCAAACCTCTTCCCCACACACTGAAGCCTCTTCCCCACACACTGAAACCTCTTCCCCACACACTGAAACCCCTTCCCCACACACTGAAACCACTTCCCCACACACTGAAACCTCTTCCCACACACTGAAACCTCTTCGCCACTGACTGAAACACTTCCCCACACACTGAAACCTCTTCCCCACACACTGAAACCCCTTCCCCACACACTGAAACCTCCTCACCACACACTGAATCCCCTTCACCACACACTGAAAGCCCTTCCCCACACACTGAAACCTCTTCCCCACACCCTGAAACCTCTTCCCCACACAATGAAACCCCTTCCCCACATACTGAAACCTCCTCACCACACACTGAATCCCCTTCACCACACACTGAAACCCCTTCCCCACACACTGAAACCTCTTCCCACACACTGAAACCTCTTCGCCACAGACTGAAACCCTTCCCCACACACTGAAACCTCTTCCCCACACACTGAAACTTCTTCCACACACTCTGAAACATCTTCCCCACACACTGAAACATCTTCCCCACACACTGAAACCTCTTCCCCACACACTGAATCCCCTTTACCACATACTGAAACCCATTCCCCACACACTGAAACCCATTCCCCACACACTGAAACCTCTTCCGCACACACTGAAACCCATTTCCCGCTCGCTGAAACCTCTTCCCCACACACTGAATCCCCTTCACCACACATTGAAACCCCTTCCCCACACACTGAAACCACTTCCCCACACACTGAAACCACTTCCTGACACACTGAAACCCATCCCCACACACAGAAACCCATTCCCACACACTGAAACCCTTCCCACACACTGAAACCTCTCCCCACACTCTGAAACATCTTCCCCACACACTGAAACCTCTTCCCCACACACTGAAACCTCTTCCCCACACACTGAAACCCCTTTCCCGCACACTGAAAACTCTTCCCCACACACTGAATCCCCTTTACCACACACTGAAACACCTTCCCCACACACAGAAACAACTTCCCCACACACTGAAACCCCTTCCCGACACACTGAAACCCATCCCCACACACAGAAACCCATTCCCCACACACTGTAACCCATCCCCACACACTGAAACCCTTCCCCACACACTCAAACCTCTTCCCCACACACTGAAACCTCTTCCCCACACACTGAAACCTGTTCCCCACACACTGAAACGCCTTCCCCGCAAACTGAAACCTCTTCCCCACACACTGAATCCCCTTCACCACACACTGAAACCCCTTCCCCACACACTGAAACCACTTCCCCACACACTGAAACCCCTTCCCGACACACTGAAACCCATCCCCACACACAGAAACCCCTTCCGCACACACTGTAACCCATCCCCACACACTGAAACCCTTCCCCACACACCGAAACCTCTTCACCACACACTGAAACCCATTCCCCACACACTGAAACCTCTTCCCACACACTGAAACCTCTTCGCCACAGACTGAAACCCTTCCCCACACACTGAAACCTCTTCCCCACACACTGAAACCTCTTCCACACACACTGAAACATCTTCCCCACACACTGAAACATCTTCCCCACACACTGAAACCTCTTCCCCACACACTGAATTCCCTTTACCACATACTGAAACCCATTCCCCACACACTGAAACCCATTCCCCACACACTGAAACCGCTTCCCCACACACTGAAACCCCTTTCCCGTTCGCTGAAACCTCTTCCCCACACACTGAAGCCTCTTCCCCACACACTGAAACCTCTTCCCCACACACTGAAACCCCTTCCCCACACACTGAAACCACTTCCCAACACACTGAAACCTCTTCCCACACACTGAAACCTCTTCGCCACAGACTGAAACACTCCCCCACACACTGAAACCTCTTCCCCACACACTGAAACATCTTCCACACACTCTGAAACCTCTTCCCCACACACTGAAACCTCTTCCCCACACACTGAAACCCCTTCCCCACACACTGAAACCTCCTCACCACACACTGAATCCCCTTCACCGCACACTGAAACCCCTTCCGCACACACTGAAACCTCTTCCCACACACTGAAACCTCTTCGCCACAGACTGAAACCCTTCCCCACACACTGAAACCTCTTCCCCACACACTGAAATCTCTTCCACACACACTGAAACATCTTCCCCACACACTGAAACATCTTCCCCACACACTGAAACCTCTTCCCCACACACTGAATCCCCTTTACCACATACTGAAACCCATTCCCCACACACTGAAACACATTCCCCACACACTGAAACCTCTTCCCCACACACTGAAACCCCTTTCCCGTTCGCTGAAACCTCTTCCCCACCCACTGAAACCTCTTCCCCAGACACTGAAACCCCTTTCCCGCGCACTGAAAACTCTTCCCCACACACTGAATCCCCTTCACCACACACTGAAACCCCTTCTCCACACACTGAAACCACTTCGCCACACACTGAAACCCCTTCCCGACACACTGAAACCCATCCCCACACACAGAAACCCCTTCCGCACACACTGTAACCCATCCCCACACACTGAAACCCTTCCCCACACACTGAAACCTCTTCCCCACACACGGAAACCTCTTCCCCACACACTGAAACCTCTTCCCCACACACTGAAACCCCTTCACCGCACACTCAAACCTCTTCCCCACACACTGAAGCCTCTTCCCCACACACTGAAACCTCTTCCCCACACACTGAAACCCCTTCCCCACACACTGAAACCACTTCCCCACACACTGAAACCTCTTCCCACACACTGAAACCTCTTCGCCACTGACTGAAACACTTCCCCACACACTGAAACCTCTTCCCCACACACTGAAACCCCTTCCCCACACACTGAAACCTCCTCACCACACACTGAATCCCCTTCACCACACACTGAAAGCCCTTCCCCACACACTGAAACCTCTTCCCACACACTGAAACCTCTTCGCCACAGACTGAAACCCTTCCCCACACACTGAAACCTCTTCCCCACACACTGAAATCTCTTTCACACACACTGAAACATCTTCCCCACACACTGAAACATCTTCCCCACACACTGAAACCTCTTCCCCACACACTGAATCCCCTTTACCACATACTGAAACCCATTGCCCACACACTGAAACACATTCCCCACACACTGAAACCTCTTCCCCACACACTGAAACCCCTTTCCCGTTCGCTGAAACCTCTTCCCCACCCACTGAAACCTCTTCCCCAGACACTGAAACCCCTTTCCCACGCACTGAAAACTCTTCCCCACACACTGAATCCCCTTCACCACACACTGAAACCCCTTCCCCACACACTGAAACCACTTCGCCACACACTGAAACCCCTTCCCGACACACTGAAACCCATCCCCACACACAGAAACCCCTTCCGCACACACTGTAACCCATCCCCACACACTGAAACCCTTCCCCACACACTGAAACCTCTTCCCCACACACTGAAACCTCTTCCCCACACACTGAAACCTCTTCCCCACAGACTGAAACCCCTGCACCGCACACTCAAACCTCTTCCCCACACACTGAAGCCTCTTCCCCACACACTGAAACCTCTTCCCCACACACTGAAACCCCTTCCCCACACACTGAAACCACTTCCCCACACACTGAAACCTCTTCCCACACACTGAAACCTCTTCGCCACTGACTGAAACACTTCCCCACACAATGAAACCTCTTCCCCACACACTGAAACATCTTCCACACACTCTGAAACCTCTGACCCACACACTGAAACCTCTTCCCCACACACTGAAACCCCTTCCCCACACACTGAAACCTCCTCACCACACACTGAATCCCCTTCACCACACACTGAAACCCCTTCCCCACACACTGAAACCTCTTCCCACACACTGAAACCTCTTCGCCACAGACTGAAACCCTTCCCCACACACTGAAACCTCTTCCCCACACACTGAAACCTCTTCCACACACACTGAAACATCTTCCCCACACACTGAAACATCTTCCCCACACACTGAAACCTCTTCCCCACACACTGAATTCCCTTTACCACATACTGAAACCCATTCCCCACACACTGAAACACATTCCCCACACACTGAAACCTCTTCCCCACACACTGAAACCCCTTTCCCGTTCGCTGAAACCTCTTCCCCACACACTGAAGCCTCTTCCCCACACACTGAAACATCTTCCCCACACACTGAAACCCCTTCCCCACACACTGAAACCACTTCCCAACACACTGAAACCTCTTCCCACACACTGGAACCTCTTCGCCACAGACTGAAACACTTCCCCACACACTGAAACCTCTTCCCCACACACTGAAACATCTTCCACACACTCTGAAACCTCTTCCCCACACACTGAAACCTCTTCCCCACACACTGAAACCCGTTCCCCACACACTGAAACCTCCTCACCACACACTGAATCCCCTTCACCACACACTGAAACCCCTTCCCCACACACTGAAACCTCTTCCCACACACTGAAACCTCTTCGCGACAGACTGAAACCCTTCCCCACACACTGAAACCTCTTCCCCACACACTGAAATCTCTTCCACACACACTGAAACAACTTCCCCACACACTGAAACATATTCCCCACACACTGAAACCTCTTCACCACACACTGAATCCCCTTTACCACATACTGAAACCCATTCCCCACACACTGAAACCCATTCCCCACACACTGAAACCTCTTCCCCACACACTGAAACCCCTTTCCCGTTCGCTAAAACCTCTTCCCCACACACTGAAACCTCTACCCCACACACTGAATCCCCTTTACCACATACTGAAACCCATTCCCCACACACTAAAACCCCTTCCCCACACACTGAAACCACTTCGCCACACGCTGAAACCCCTTCCCGACACACTGAAACCCCTTCCCCACACACTGAAACCTCCTCACCACACACTGAATCCCCTTCACCACACACTGAAAGCCCTTCCCCACACACTGAAACCTCTTCCCACACACTGAAACCTCTTCGCCACAGACTGAAACCCTTCCCCACACACTGAAACCTCTTCCCCACACACTGAAATCTCTTCCACACACACTGAAACATCTTCCCCACACACTGAAACATCTTCCCCACACACTGAAACCTCTTCCCCACACACTGAATCCCCTTTACCACATACTGAAACCCATTCCCCACACACTGAAACACATTCCCCACACACTGAAACCTCTTCCCCACACACTGAAACCCCTTTCCCGTTCGCTGAAACCTCTTCCCCACCCACTGAAACCTCTTCCCCAGACACTGAAACCCCTTTCCCACGCACTGAAAACTCTTCCCCACACACTGAATCCCCTTCACCACACACTGAAACCCCTTCCCCACACACTGAAACCACTTCGCCACACACTGAAACACCTTCCCGACACACTGAAACCCATCCCCACACACAGAAACCCCTTCCGCACACACTGTAACCCATCCCCACACACTGAAACCCTTCCCCACACACTGAAACCTCTTCCCCACACACTGAAACCTCTTCCCCACACACTGAAACCTCTTCCCCACACACTGAAACCCCTGCACCGCACACTCAAACCTCTTCCCCACACACTGAAGCCTCTTCCCCACACACTGAAACCTCTTCCCCACACACTGAAACCCCTTCCCCACACACTGAAACCACTTCTCCACACACTGAAACCTCTTCCCACACACTGAAACCTCTTCGTAACTGACTGAAACACTTCCCCACACAATGAAACCTCTTCCCCACACACTGAAACATCTTCCACACACTCTGAAACCTCTGACCCACACACTGAAACCTCTTCCCCACACACTGAAACCCCTTCCCCACACACTGAAACCTCCTCACCACACACTGAATCCCCTTCACCACACACTGAAACCCCTTCCCCACACACTGAAACCTCTTCCCACACACTGAAACCTCTTCGCCACAGACTGAAACCCTTCCCCACACACTGAAACCTCTTCCCCACTCCCTGAAACCTCTTCCACACACACTGAAACATCTTCCCCACACACTGAAACATCTTCCCCACACACTGAAACCTCTTCCCCACACACTGAATTCCCTTTACCACATACTGAAACCCATTCCCCACACACTGAAACCCATTCCCCACACACTGAAACCTCTTCCCCACACACTGAAACCCCTTTCCCGTTCGCTGAAACCTCTTCCCCACACACTGAAGCCTCTTCCCCACACACTGAAACATCTTCCCCACACACTGAAACCCCTTCCCCACACACTGAAACCACTTCCCAACACACTGAAACCTCTTCCCACACACTGAAACCTCTTCGCCACAGACTGAAACACTTCCCCACACACTGAAACCTCTTCCCCACACACTGAAACATCTTCCACACACTCTGAAACCTCTTCCCCACACACTGAAACCTCTTCCCCACACACTGAAACCCGTTCCCCACACACTGAAACCTCCTCACCACACACTGAATCCCCTTCACCACACACTGAAACCCCTTCCCCACACACTGAAACCTCTTCCCACACACTGAAACCTCTTCGCGACAGACTGAAACCCTTCCCCACACACTGAAACCTCTTCCCCACACACTGAAATCTCTTCCACACACACTGAAACATCTTCCCCACACACTGAAACATCTTCCCCACACACTGAAACCTCTTCACCACACACTGAATCCCCTTTACCACATACTGAAACCCATTCCCCACACACTGAAACCCATTCCCCACACACTGAAACCTCTTCCCCACACACTGAAACCCCTTTCCCGTTCGCTAAAACCTCTTCCCCACACACTGAAACCTCTTCCCCACACACTGAAACCTCTTCCCCACACACTGAATTCCCTTTACCACATACTGAAACCCATTCCCCACACACTGAAACCCATTCCCCACACACTGAAACCTCTTCCCCACACACTGAAACCCCTTTCCCGTTCGCTGAAACCTCTTCCCCACACACTGAAGCCTCTTCCCCACACACTGAAACATCTTCCCGACACACTGAAAGCCATCCCCACACACAGAAACCCCTTCCCCACACACAGTAAACCATCCCCACACACTGAAACTCTTCCCCACACACACAAACCTCTTCCCCACCCACTGAAACCTCTTCCCCACACACTGAAACCTCTTCCCCACACACTGAAACCCCTTCCCCGCACACTGAAACCTCTTCCCCACACACTGAATCCCCTTCACCACACACTGAAACCCCTTCCCCACACACTGAAACCACTTCCCCACACACTGAAACCCCTTCCCGACACACTGAAACCCATCCCCACACACAGAAACCCCTTCCGTACACACTGTAACCCATCCCTACACACTGAAACCCTTCCCCACACACTCAAACCTCTTCCCCACACACTGAAACCCCTTCCCCACACACTGAAACCACTTCCCCACACACTGAAACCTCTTGCCACACACTGAAACCTATTCGCCACAGACTGAAACACTTCCCCACAAACTGAAACCTCTTCCCCACACACTGAAGCATCTTCGACGCACTCTGAAACGTCTTCCCCACACCCTGAAACATCTTCCCCACACAGTGAAACCCCTTCCCCACACACTGAAACCTCCTCACCACAAACTGAATCCCCTTCACCACACACTGAAACCCCTTCCCCACACACTGAAACCTCTTCCCACACACTGACACCTCTTCACCACAGACTGAAACCCTTCCCCACACACTGAAACCTCTTCCCCACACACTGAAACCTCTTCCACACACACTGAAACATCTTCCCCACACACTGAAACCCATTCCCCACACACTGAAACCTCTTCTCCACACACTGAAACCCCTTTCCCGTTCGCTGAAACCTCTTCCCCACACACTGAAACCTCTTCCCAAGACACTGAAACCCCTTTCCCGCACACTGAAACCCCTTCCCCGCACACTCAAACCTCTTCCCCACACACTGAAGCCTCTTCCCCACACACTGAAACCTCTTCCCCACACACTGAAACCCCTTCCCCACACACTGAAACCACTTCCCCACACACTGAAACCTCTTCCCACACACTGAAACCTCTTCGCCACAGACTGAAACACTTCCCCACACACTGAAACCTCTTCCCCACACACTGAAACATCTTCCACACACTCTGAAACCTCTTCCCCACACACTGAAACCACTTCCCCACACACTGAAACCCCTTCCCCACACACTGAAACCTCCTCACCACACACTAAATCCCCTTCACCACACACTGAAACCCCTTCCCCACACACTGAAACCTCTTCCCACACACTGAAACCTCTTCGCCACAGACTGAAACCCTTCCCCACACACTGAAACCTCTTCCCCACACACTGAAACCTCTTCCACACACACTGAAACATCTTCCCCACACACTGAAACATCTTCCCCACACACTGAAACCTCTTCCCCACACACTGAATCCCCTTTACCACAGACTGAAACCCATTCCCCACACACTGAAACCCATTCCCCACACACTGAAACCTCTTCCCCACACACTGAAACCCCTTTCCCGTTCGCTGAAACCTCTTCCCCACACACTGAAACCTCTTCCCCAGACACTGAAACCCCTTTCCCGCACACTGAAAACTCTTCCCCATACACTGAGTCCCCTTCACCACACACTGAAACCCCTTCCCCACACACTGAAACCACTTCCCCACACACTGAAACCCCTTCCCGACACACTGAGACCCATCCCCACACACAGAAACCCCTTCCTCACACACTGTAAACCATCCCCACACACTGAAACCCTTCCCCACACACTCAAACCTCTTCCCCACCCACTGAAACCTCTTCCCCACACACTGAAACCTCTTCCCCACACACTGAATCCCCTTCCCCGCACACTGAAACCTCTTCCCCACACACTGAATCCCCTTCACCACACACTGAAACCCCTTCCCTGCACACTGAAACCACTTCCCCACACACTGAAACCCCTTCCCGACACACTGAAACCCATCCCCACACACAGAAACCCCTTCCGCACACACTGTAACCCATCCCCACACACTGAAACCCTTCCCCACACACTCAAACCTCTTCCCCACACACTGAAACCTCTTCCCCACACACTGAAACCTCTTCCCCACACACTGAAACCCCTTCCCCGCACACTCAAACCTCTTCCCCACACACTGAAACCTCTTCCCACACACTGAAACCTCTCCGCCACAGACTGAAACACTTCCCCACACACTGAAACCTCTTCCCCACACACTGAAACATCTTCCCCACACAGTGAAACCCCTTCCCCACACACTAAAACCCCTTCCCCACACTCTGAAACCACTTCGCCACACGCTGAAACCCCTTCCCGACACACTGAAACCCATCCCCACACACAGAAACCCCTTCCCCACACACAGTAAACCATCCCCACACACTGAAACTCTTCCCCACACACACAAACCTCTTCCCCACCCACTGAAACCTCTTCCCCACACACTGAAACCTCTTCCCCACACACTGAAACCCCTTCCCCGCACACTGAAACCTCTTCCCCACACACTGAATCCCCTTCACCACACACTGAAACCCCTTCCCCACACACTGAAACCACTTCCCCACACACTGAAACCCCTTCCCGACACACTGAAACCCATCCCCACACACAGAAACCCCTTCCGTACACACTGTAACCCATCCCTACACACTGAAACCCTTCCCCACACACTCAAACCTCTTCCCCACACACTGAAACCCCTTCCCCACACACTGAAACCACTTCCCCACACACTGAAACCTCTTGCCACACACTGAAACCTATTCGCCACAGACTGAAACACTTCCCCACAAACTGAAACCTCTTCCCCACACACTGAAGCATCTTCGACGCACTCTGAAACGTCTTCCCCACTCCCTGAAACATCTTCCCCACACACTGAAACCCCTTCCCCACACACTGAAACCTCCTCACCACACACTAAATCCCCTTCACCACACACTGAAACCCCTTCCCCACACACTGAAACCTCTTCCCACACACTGAAACCTCTTCGCCACAGACTGAAACCCTTCCCCACACACTGAAACCTCTTCCCCACACACTGAAACCTCTTCCACACACACTGAAACATCTTCCCCACACACTGAAACATCTTCCCCACACACTGAAACCTCTTCCCCACACACTGAATCCCCTTTACCACAGACTGAAACCCATTCCCCACACACTGAAACCCATTCCCCACACACTGAAACCTCTTCCCCACACACTGAAACCCCTTTCCCGTTCGCTGAAACCTCTTCCCCACACACTGAAACCTCTTCCCCAGACACTGAAACCCCTTTCCCGCACACTGAAAACTCTTCCCCACACACTGAGTCCCCTTCACCACACACTGAAACCCCTTCCCCACACACTGAAACCACTTCCCCACACACTGAAACCCCTTCCCGACACACTGAGACCCATCCCCACACACAGAAACCCCTTCCTCACACACTGTAAACCATCCCCACACACTGAAACCCTTCCCCACACACTCAAACCTCTTCCCCACCCACTGAAACCTCTTCCCCACACACTGAAACCTCTTCCCCACACACTGAATCCCCTTCCCCGCACACTGAAACCTCTTCCCCACACACTGAATCCCCTTCACCACACACTGAAACCCCTTCCCTGCACACTGAAACCACTTCCCCACACACTGAAACCCCTTCCCGACACACTGAAACCCATCCCCACACACAGAAACCCCTTCCGCACACACTGTAACCCATCCCCACACACTGAAACCCTTCCCCACACACTCAAACCTCTTCCCCACACACTCAAACCTCTTCCCCACCCACTGAAACCTCTTCCCCACACACTGAAACCTCTTCCCCACACACTGAATCCCCTTCCCCGCACACTGAAACCTCTTCCCCACACACTGAATCCCCTTCACCACACACTGAAACCCCTTCCCTGCACACTGAAACCACTTCCCCACACACTGAAACCCCTTCCCGACACACTGAAACCCATCCCCACACACAGAAACCCCTTCCGCACACACTGTAACCCATCCCCACACACTGAAACCCTTCCCCACACACTCAAACCTCTTCCCCACACACTGAAACCTCTTCCCCACACACTGAAACCTCTTCCCCACACACTGAAACCCCTTCCCCGCACACTCAAACCTCTTCCCCACACACTGAAACCTCTTCCCACACACTGAAACCTCTCCGCCACAGACTGAAACACTTCCCCACACACTGAAACCTCTTCCCCACACACTGAAACATCTTCCCCACACAGTGAAACCCCTTCCCCACACACTGAAACTTCCTCACCACACACTGAATCCCCTTCACCACACACTGAAACCCCTTCCCCACACACTGAAACCTCTTCCCACACACTGAAACCTCTTCGCCACAGACTGAAACCCTTCCCCACACACTGAAACCTCTTACACACACACTGAAACCTCTTCCACACGCACTGAAACATCTTCCCCACACACTGAAACATCTTCCCCACACACTGAAACCTCTTCCCCACACACTGAATCCCCTTTACCACATACTGAAACCCATTCCCCACACACTGAAACCCATTCCCCACACACTGAAACCTCTTCCCCACACACTGAAACCCCTTTCCCGTTCTCTGAAACCTCTTCCCCACACACTGAAACCTCTTCCCCAGACACTGAAACCCCTTTCCCACACACTGAAAACTCTTCCCCACACACTGAAACCACTTCCCCACACACTGAAACCCCTTCCCGACACACTGAGAACCATCCCCACACACAGAAACCCCTTCCCCACACACTGTAAACCATCCCCACACACTGAAACCCTTCCCACACACTGAAACCTCTTCCCCACCCACTGAAACCTCTTCCCCACACACTGAAACCTCTTCCCCACACACTGAAACCCCTTCCCCGCACACTGAAACCTCTTCCCCACACACTGAATCCCCTTCACCACACACTGAAACCCCTTCCCCACACACTGAAACCACATCCCCACACACTGAAACCCCTTCCCGACACACTGAAACCCATCCCCACACACAGAAACCCCTTCTGTACACACGGTAACCCGTCCCCACACACTGAAACCCTTCCCCACACACTCAAACCTCTTCCCCACACACTGAAACCCCTTCCCCACACACTGAAACCACTTCCCCACACACTGAAACCTCTTCCCACAGACTGTAACATCTTCGCCACAGACTGAAACACTTCCCCACACACTGAAACCTCTTCCCCACACACTGAAACATCTTCCACGCACTCTGAAACCTCTTCCCCACACCCTGAAACCACTTCCCCACAAAGTGAAACCCCTTCCCCACACACTGAAACCTCCTCACCACAAACTGATTCCCCTTCACCACACACTGAAACCCCTTCCCCACACACTGAAAACTCTTCCCACACACTGAAACCTCTTCGCCACAGATTGAAACCCTTCCCCACACACTGAAACCTCTTCCCCACACACTGAAACCTCTTCCACACACACTGAAACATCTTCCCCAAACACTGAAACATCTTCCCCACACACTGAAACCTCTTCCCCACACTCTGAATCCCCTTTACCACATACTGAAACCCATTCCCCACATACTGAAACCCATTCCCCACACACTGAAACCTCTTCCCCACACACTGAAACCCCTTTCCCGTTCGCTGAAACCACTTCCCCACACACTGAAACCTCTTCCCCAGACACTGAAACCCCTTTCCCGCACACTGAAAACTCTTCCCCACACACTGAAACCTCTTCCCCACACTCTGAAACCTCTTCCCCACACAGTGAAATCCCTTCCCCACACACTGAAACCTCCTCACCACACACTGAATCCCCTTCACCACTCACTGAAACCCCTTCCCCACACACTGAAACCTCTTCCCACACACTGAAACCTCTTCACCACAGACTGAAACCCTTCCCCACACACTGAAACCTCTTCCCCACACACTGAAACCTCTTCCACACACACTGAAACATCTTCCCCACACACTGAAACATCTTCCCCACACACTGAAACCTCTTGCCCACACACTGAATCCCCTTTACCACATACTGAAACCCATTCCCAACACACTGAAACCCATTCCCCACACACTGAAACCTCTTCCCCACACACTGAAACCCCTTTCCAGCTCGCTGAAACCTCTTCCCCACAAACTGAATCCCATTCACCACACATTGAAACCCCTTCCCCACACACTGAAGCCACTTCCCCACACAATGAAACCCCTTCCTGACACACTGAAACCCATCCCCACACACAGAAACCCCTTCCCCACACACTGTAACCCATCCCCACACACTGAAACCCTTCCCCACACACTGAAACCTCTTCCCCACACACTGAAACCTCTTCCACACACACTGAAACCTCTTCCCCACACACTGAAACCCCTTCCCCACACACTGAAACCCCTTCCCCATACACTGAAACCTCTTCCCCACAAACTGAAACCCCTTCCCCACAGACTGAAACCACTTCCCCACACACTGAAATCAATCCCCACACACAGAAACCCTTCCCCACAAACTGAAACCCTTCCCCACACACTGAAACCTCTTCGCCAAGGACTGAAACCATTCCCCACATACTGAAACCCCTTCCCCACACACTGAAACCTCTTCCATACATAATAAAACCTCTTTCCCACACACTGAAACCTCTTTCACACACACTGAAACCCTTCCCCACACACTGAAACCTCTTTCTCACACGCTGAAACCCCTTCCCAACACACAGGAAGCCGTCCCCACACACTTAAACCTCATCCCCACACACTGAAACCCCTTCCCCACACACTGAAACCCGTCCCCACACACTTAAACCTCATCCCCACACACTGAAACCCCTTCCCCACACACTGAAACCCATCCCCACACACTGAAACCTCTTCCCCAAACAATGAAACCTCTTCCCCACACACAGAAACCTCTTCCCCACAGACTGAAACCTGTTCCCCCAAACACTGAAACCCATCCCCACACACTGAAACCCCTTCCCCACACACTGCAACCCATCCCCACATACTGAAATCATTCCCCACACAAGGAAACCCATCCCCACACACGCAAACCTCTTCACCACACACTGAAACCTCTTCCACACACACTGAAACTCATTCCCCACACACTGAAACCCATTCCCCACACACTGATACCCATCCCCACAGACTGAAACCTCTTCCCCACACAGTGAAACCCATCGCCACACACTGAAAACTGTTCCTCACACTCTGAAACCTCTTCCCGACGCACTGAAACCACTTCTCCACAGACAGAAACCCCTTCCCCACACACTGAAACCCATCCCCACACACTGAAACGTCTTCCCTACACACTGAAACACCTTCCCCACACACTGAAACCCCTACCTCACACCCTGATACGGATCCCCACAAACTGAAACCTCTTCCCCACACACTGAAACCCCTTCCCCACACGCTGAAACCCATTCCCACACACTGAAACCCATCCCCACACACTGAAACCTCATCCCCACGCACTGAAATCCCTTCCCTACACACTGAAACCACTTCCCCACACACTGAAACCCATCCCCACACACGGAATGCTCTTCCCCACACACTGAAACCCATCCCCACACACAGAAACCCCTTCCCCACACACTGTAACCCATCCCCACACACTGAAACCCTTCCCCACACACTGAAACCTCTTCCCCACACACTGAAACCTCTTCCACACACACTGAAACCTCTTCCCCACACACTGAAACCCCTTCCCCACGCAATGAAACCCCTTCCCCATACACTGAAACCTCTTCCCCACAAACTGAAACCCCTTCCCCACAGACTGAAACCACTTCCCCACACACTGAAATCAATCCCCACACACAGAAACCCTTCCCCACAAACTGAAACCCTTCCCCACACACTGAAACCTCTTCGCCAAAGACTGAAACCATTCCCCACATACTGAAACCCCTTCCCCACACACTGAAACCTCTTCCACACATAATAAAACCTCTTCCCCACACACTGAAACCTCTTTCACACACACTGAAACCCTTCCCCACACACTGAAACCTCTTTCTCACACGCTGAAACCCCTTCCCCACACACAGGAAGCCGTCCCCACACACTTAAACCTCATCCCCACACACTGAAACCCCTTCCCCACACACTGAAACCCATCCCCACACACTGAAATCTCTTCCCCACACGCTGAAACCCCTTATCCACACGAAGAAACCTCTTCCCCAAACAATGAAACCTCTTCCCCACACACAGAAACCTCTTCCCCACAGACTGAAACCTGTTCCCCCAAACACTGAAACCCATCCCCACACACTGAAACCCCTTCCCCACACACTGCAACCCATCCCCACACACTGAAATCATTCCCCACACAAGGAAACCCATCCCCACACACGCAAACCTCTTCACCACACACTGAAACCTCTTCCACACACACTGAAACTCATTCCCCACACACTGAAACCCATTCCCCACACACTGATACCCATCCCCACAGACTGAAACCTCTTCCCCACACTCTGAAACCTCTTCCCGACGCACTGAAACCACTTCTCCACAGACAGAAACCCCTTCCCTACACACTGAAACCCATCCCCACACACTGAAACCTCTTCCCTACACACTGAAACACCTTCCCCACACACTGAAATCCCTACCTCACACACTGATACGGATCCCCACAAACTGAAACCTCTTCCCCACACACTGAAACCCCTTCCCCACACACTGAAACCCATTCCCACACACTGAAACCCATCGCCACACACTGAAACCTCATCCCCACACACTGAAATCCCTTCCCTACACACTGAAACCCCTTCCCCACACACTGAAACCCATCCCCACACACGGAATGCTCTTCCCCACACACTGAAACCCATCCCCAAACTCTGAAAGACTTTCCCACACACTGAAACCTCTTCCCCACACACTGAAACCTCTTCGCTACAGACTGAAACCATTCCCCACACACTGAAACCTCTACCCCACACACTGAAACCGCTTCCCCACGCACAGAACCCTCTTCCACACACACTGAAACCTCTTCCCCACACACTGAAACCACTTCCCCACACACTGAAACCCCTTCCCCGCACACTGAAACCTCTTCCCCACACACTGAATCCTCTTTACCACTCACTGAAACCCCTTCCCCACACACTGAAATCACTTCCCCAAAAACTGAAACCTCTTCCCCACACACCGAAACACCTTCCCCACACACCAAAACCCATCCCCACACACAGCAACCCCTTCCCCACACACTGAAACCCATCCCCACACACTGCAACCCTTCCCCACACACTGAAACATCTTCCCCACACACTGAAACACCTTCCCCACACACTGAAACTCATCCCCACACACGGAATGCTCTTCCCCACACACTGAAACCCATCCCCAAACTCTGAAACACTTCCCCACACACTGAAACCTCTTCGCCACAGACTGAAACCCTTCCCCACACACTGAAACCTCTTCCCCACACACTGAAACCTCTTCCACACACACTGAAACCTCTTCCCCACACACTGAAACCTCTTCCCCACATACTGAAACCACTTCCCCACACACTGAAACCTCTTCCCACACACTGAAACCTCTTCGCCACAGACTGAAACACTTCCCCACACACTGAAACCTCTTCCCCACACACTGAAACATCTTCCACGCACTCTGAAACCTCTTCCCCACACCCTGAAAATCATCCCCACACAGTGAAACCCCTTCCCCACACACTGAAACCTCCTCACCACACACTGAATCCCCTTCACCACACACTGAAACCCCTTCCCCACACACTGAAACCTCTTCCCACACACTGAAACCTCTTCGCCACAGACTGAAACCCTTCCCCACACACTGAAACCTCTTCCCCACACACTGAAACCTCTTCCACACACACTGAAACATCTTCCCCACACACTGAAACATCTTCCCCACACACTGAAACCTCTTGCCCACACACTGAATCCCCTTTACCACATACTGAAACCCATTCCCCACACACTGAAACCCATTCCCCACACACTGAAACCTCTTCCCCACACACTGAAACCCCTTTCCCGCTCGCTGAAACCTCTTCCCCACACACTGAATCCCCTTCACCACACATTGAAACCCCTTCCCCACACACTGAAGCCACTTCCCCACACAATGAAACCCCTTCCTGACACACTCAAATCCATCCCCACACACAGAAACCCCTTCCCCACACACTGTAACCCATCCCCACACACTGAAACCCTTCCCCACACACTGAAACCTCTTCCCCACACACTGAAACCTCTTCCACACACACTGAAACCTCTTCCCCACACACTGAAACCCCTTCCCCACATACTGAAACCCCTTCCCCATACACTGAAACCTCTTCCCCACAAACTGAAACCCCTTCCTCACAGACTGAAACCACTTCCCCACACACTGAAATCAATCCCCACACACAGAAACCCTTAACCACAAACTGAAACCCTTCCCCACACACTGAAACCTCTTCGCCAAAGACTGAAACCATTCCCCACATACTGAAACCCCTTCCCCACACACTGAAACCTCTTCCACACATAATAAAACCTCTTCCCCACATACTGAAACCCCTTCCCCACACACTGAAACCTCTTTCACACACACTGAAACCCTTCCCCACACACTGAACCCTCTTTCTCACACGCTGAAACCCCTTCCCCACACACAGGAAGCCGTCCCCACACACTTAAGCCTCATCCCCACACACTGAACCCCCTTCCCCACACACTGAAACCCATCCCCACACACTGAAACCTCTTCCCCACACGCTGAAACCCCTTATCCACACGAAGAAACCTCTTCCCCAAACAATGAAACCTCTTCCCCACACAAAGAAACCTCTTCCCCACAGACTGAAACCTGTTCCCCCAAACATTGAAACCCATCCCCACACACTGAAACCCCTTCCGCACACACTGCAACCCATCCCCACACACTGAAATCATTCCCCACACAATGAAACCCATCCCCACACACGCAAACCTCTTCACCACACACTGAAACCTCTTACACACACACTGAAACTCATTCCCCCCACACACTAAAACCCATTCCACACACACTGATACCCATCCCCACAGACTGAAACCTCTTCCCCACACAGTGAAACCCATCGCCACAGACTGAAAACTCTTCCTCACACTCTGAAACCTCTTCCCGACGCACTGAAACCACTTCTCCACAGAAAGAAACCCCTTCCCCACACACTGAAACCCATCCCCACACACTGAAACCTCTTCCCTACACACTGAAACACATTCCCCACACACTGAAACCCCTACCTCACACACTGATACGGATCCCCACAAACTGAAACCTCTTCCCCACACACTGAAACCCCTTCCCCACACACTGAAACCCATTCCCACACACTGAAACCCATCCCCACACACTGAAACCTCCTCCCCACACACTGAAATCCCTTCCCTACACACTGAAACCCCTTCCCCACACACTGAAACCCATCCCCACACACGGAATGCTCTTCCCCACACACTGAAACCTCTTCGCTACAGACTGAAACCATTCCCCACACACTGAAACGTCTACCCAACACACTGAAACCGCTTCCCCACGCACAGAAACCTCTTCCACACACACTGAAACCTCTTCCCCACACACTGAAACCTCTTCCCCACACACTGAAACCCCTTCCCCGCACACTGAAACCTCTTCCCCACACACTGAATCCCCTTTACCACTCACTGAAACCCCTTCCCCACACACTGAAACCACTTCCCCAAACACTGAAACCTCTTCCCCACACACCGAAACACCTTCCCCACACACCAAAACCCATCCCCACACACAGCAACCCCTTCCCCACACACTGAAACCCATCCCCACACACTGCAACCCTTCCCCACACACTGAAACATCTTCCCGACACACTGAAACACCTTCCCCACACACTGAAACTCATCCCCACACACGGAATGCTCTTCCCCACACACTGAAACCCATCCCCAAACTCTGAAACACTTTCCCACACACTGAAACCTCTTCGCCACAGACTGAAACCCTTCCCCACACACTGAAACCTCTTCCCCACACACTGAAACCTCTTCCACACACACTGAAACCTCTTCCCCACACACTGAAACCTCTTCCCCACATACTGAAACCCCTTCCATACACACTGAAACCTCTTCCCCACACATTGAATCCACTTTACCACACACTGAAACCCCTTCACCACACACTGAAACCCCTTCCCTACACAGTGAAACCCCTTCCCTACACACTGAAACCTCATCCCCACACACTGAAACCCTTCCCCACACACTGAAAACCATCCCCACACACAGAAACCTCTTCCCCACCCACTGTAACCCATCCCCACACACTGAAACCCTTCCCGAAACACTGAAACCTCTCCCCACACACTGAAACATCTTCCCCACACACTGAAACCTCTTCCCCACTCACTGAAACCTCTTCCCCAGACACTGAAACCCCTTTCCCGCACACTGAAAACTCTTCCCCACACACTGAATCCCCTTCACCACACACTGAAACCCCTACCCACACACTGAAACAACTTCCCCACAGACTGAAACCCCTTCCCGACACACGGAAACCCATCCCCACACACAGAAACCCCTTCCCCACACACTGTAACCCATCCCCACACACTGAAACCCTTCCCCACACACTCAAACATCTCCCCCACACACTGAAACCTCTTCCCCACACACTGAAACCTCATCCCCACACACTGAAACCCCTTCCCCGCACACTGAAACCTCTTCCCCACACAGTGAAATCCCTTCCCCACACACTGAATCCCCTTTACCACATACTGAAACCCATTCCCAACACACTGAAACCCATTCCCCACACACTGAAACCTCTTCCCCACACACTGAAACCCCTTTCCCGCTCACTGAAACCTCTTCCCCACAAACTGAATCCCATTCACCACACATTGAAACCACTTCCCCACACACTGAAGCCACTTCCCCACACAATGAAACCCCTTCCTGACACACTGAAACCCATCCCCACACACAGAAACCCCTTCCCCACACACTGTAACCCATCCCCACACACTGAAACCCTTCCCCACACACTGAAACCTCTTCCCCACACACTGAAACCTCTTCCACACACACTGAAACCTCTTCCCCACACACTGAAACCCCTTCCCCACACACTGAAACCCCTTCCCCATACACTGAAACCTCTTCCCCACAAACTGAAACCCCTTCCCCACAGACTGAAACCACTTCCCCACACACTGAAATCAATCCCCACACACAGAAACCCTTCCCCACAAACTGAAACCCTTCCCCACACACTGAAACCTCTTCGCCAAAGACTGAAACCATTCCCCACATACTGAAACCCCTTCCCCACACACTGAAACCTCTTCCATACATAATAAAACCTCTTCCCCACACACTGAAACCTCTTTCACACACACTGAAACCCTTCCCCACACACTGAAACCTCTTTCTCACACGCTGAAACCCCTTCCCAACACACAGGAAGCCGTCCCCACACACTTAAACCTCATCCCCACACACTGAAACCCCTTCCCCACACACTGAAACCCGTCCCCACACACTTAAACCTCATCCCCACACACTGAAACCCCTTCCCCACACACTGAAACCCATCCCCACACACTGAAACCTCTTCCCCAAACAATGAAACCTCTTCCCCACACACAGAAACCTCTTCCCCACAGACTGAAACCTGTTCCCCCAAACACTGAAACCCATCCCCACACACTGAAACCCCTTCCCCACACACTGCAACCCATCCCCACATACTGAAATCATTCCCCACACAAGGAAACCCATCCCCACACACGCAAACCTCTTCACCGCACACTGAAACCTCTTCCACACACACTGAAACTCATTCCCCACACACTGAAACCCATTCCCCACACACTGATACCCATCCCCACAGACTGAAACCTCTTCCCCACACAGTGAAACCCATCGCCACACACTGAAAACTGTTCCTCACACTCTGAAACCTCTTCCCGACGCACTGAAACCACTTCTCCACAGACAGAAACCCCTTCCCCACACACTGAAACCCATCCCCACACACTGAAACGTCTTCCCTACACACTGAAACACCTTCCCCACACACTGAAACCCCTACCTCACACCCTGATACGGATCCCGACAAACTGAAACCTCTTCCCCACACACTGAAACCCCTTCCCCACACACTGAAACCCATTCCCACACACTGAAACCCATCCCCACACACTGAAACCTCATCCCCACGCACTGAAATCCCTTCCCTACACACTGAAACCCCTTCCCCACACACTGAAACCCATCCCCACACACGGAATGCTCTTCCCCACACACTGAAACCCATCCCCACACACAGAAACCCCTTCCCCACACACTGTAACCCATCCCCACACACTGAAACCCTTCCCCACACACTGAAACCTCTTCCCCACACACTGAATCCTCTTCCACACACACTGAAACCTCTTCCCCACACACTGAAACCCCTTCCCCACGCAATGAAACCCCTTCCCCATACACTGAAACCTCTTCCCCACAAACTGAAACCCCTTCCCCACAGACTGAAACCACTTCCCCACACACTGAAATCAATCCCCACACACAGAAACCCTTCCCCACAAACTGAAACCCTTCCCCACACACTGAAACCTCTTCGCCAAAGACTGAAACCATTCCCCACATACTGAAACCCCTTCCCCACACACTGAAACCTCTTCCACACATAATAAAACCTCTTCCCCACACACTGAAACCTCTTTCACACACACTGAAACCCTTCCCCACACACTGAAACCTCTTTCTCACACGCTGAAACCCCTTCCCCACACACAGGAAGCCGTCCCCACACACTTAAACCTCATCCCCACACACTGAAACCCCTTCCCCACACACTGAAACCCATCCCCACACACTGAAACCTCTTCCCCACACGCTGAAACCCCTTATCCACACGAAGAAACCTCTTCCCCAAACAATGAAACCTCTTCCCCACACACAGAAACCTCTTCCCCACAGACTGAAACCTGTTCCCCCAAACACTGAAACCCATCCCCACACACTGAAACCCCTTCCCCACACACTGCAACCCATCCCCACACACTGAAATCATTCCCCACACAAGGAAACCCATCCCCACACACGCAATCCTCTTCACCACACACTGAAACCTCTTCCACACACACTGAAACTCATTCCCCACACACTGAAACCCATTCCCCACACACTGATACCCATCCCCACAGACTGAAACCTCTTCCCCACACTCTGAAACCTCTTCCCGACGCACTGAAACCACTTCTCCACAGACAGAAACCCCTTCCCTACACACTGAAACCCATCCCCACACACTGAAACCTCTTCCCTACACACTGAAACACCTTCCCCACACACTGAAATCCCTACCTCACACACTGATACGGATCCCCACAAACTGAAACCTCTTCCCCACACACTGAAACCCCTTCCCCACACACTGAAACCCATTCCCACACACTGAAACCCATCGCCACACACTGAAACTTCATCCCCACACACTGAAATCCCTTCCCTACACACTGAAACCCCTTCCCCACACACTGAAACCCATCCCCACACACGGAATGCTCTTCCCCACACACTGAAACCCATCCCCAAACTCTGAAAGACTTTCCCACACACTGAAACCTCTTCCCCACACACTGAAACCTCTTCGCTACAGACTGAAACCATTCCCGACACACTGAAACCTCTACCCCACACACTGAAACCGCTTCCCCACGCACAGAACCCTCTTCCACACACACTGAAACCTCTTCCCCACACACTGAAACCACTTCCCCACACACTGAAACCCCTTCCCCGCACACTGAAACCTCTTCCCCACACACTGAATCCTCTTTACCACTCACTGAAACCCCTTCCCCACACACTGAAATCACTTCCCCAAACACTGAAACCTCTTCCCCACACACCGAAACACCTTCCCCACACACCAAAACCCATCCCCACACACAGCAACCCCTTCCCCACACACTGAAACCCATCCCCACACACTGCAACCCTTCCCCACACACTGAAACATCTTCCCCACACACTGAAACACCTTCCCCACACACTGAAACTCATCCCCACACACGGAATGCTCTTCCCCACACACTGAAACCCATCCCCAAACTCTGAAACACTTCCCCACACACTGAAACCTCTTCGCCACAGACTGAAACCCTTCCCCACACACTGAAACCTCTTCCCCACACACTGAAACCTCTTCCACACACACTGAAACCTCTTCCCCACACACTGAAACCTCTTCCCCACATACTGAAACCACTTCCCCACACACTGAAACCTCTTCCCACACACTGAAACCTCTTCGCCACAGACTGAAACACTTCCCCACACACTGAAACCTCTTCCCCACACACTGAAACATCTTCCACGCACTCTGAAACCTCTTCCCCACACCCTGAAAATCATCCCCACACAGTGAAACCCCTTCCCCACACACTGAAACCTCCTCACCACACACTGAATCCCCTTCACCACACACTGAAACCCCTTCCCCACACACTGAAACCTCTTCCCACACACTGAAACCTCTTCGCCACAGACTGAAACCCTTCCCCACACACTGAAACCTCTTCCCCACACACTGAAACCTCTTCCACACACACTGAAACATCTTCCCCACACACTGAAACATCTTCCCCACACACTGAAACCTCTTGCCCACACACTGAATCCCCTATACCACATACTGAAACCCATTCCCCACACACTGAAACCCATTCCCCACACACTGAAACCTCTTCCCCACACACTGAAACCCCTTTCCCGCTCGCTGAAACCTCTTCCCCACACACTGAATCCCCTTCACCACACATTGAAACCCCTTCCCCACACACTGAAGCCACTTCCCCACACAATGAAACCCCTTCCTGACACACTCAAATCCATCCCCACACACAGAAACCCCTTCCCCACACACTGTAACCCATCCCCACACACTGAAACCCTTCCCCACACACTGAAACCTCTTCCCCACACACTGAAACCTCTTCCACACACACTGAAACCTCTTCCCCACACACTGAAACACCTTCCCCACATACTGAAACCCCTTCCCCATACACTGAAACCTCTTCCCCACAAACTGAAACCCCTTCCTCACAGACTGAAACCACTTCCCCACACACTGAAATCAATCCCCACACACAGAAACCCTTATCCACAAACTGAAACCCTTCCCCACACACTGAAACCTCTTCGCCAAAGACTGAAACCATTCCCCACATACTGAAACCCCTTCCCCACACACTGAAACCTCTTCCACACATAATAAAACCTCTTCCCCACATACTGAAACCCCTTCCCCACACACTGAAACCTCTTTCACACACACTGAAACCCTTCCCCACACACTGAAACCTCTTTCTCACACGCTGAAACCCCTTCCCCACACACAGGAAGCCGTCCCCACACACTTAAGCCTCATCCCCACACACTGAACCCCCTTCCCCACACACTGAAACCCATCCCCACACACTGAAACCTCTTCCCCACACGCTGAAACCCCTTATCCACACGAAGAAACCTCTTCCCCAAACAATGAAACCTCTTCCCCACACAAAGAAACCTCTTCCCCACAGACTGAAACCTGTTCCCCCAAACACTGAAACCCATCCCCACACACTGAAACCCCTTCCGCACACACTGCAACCCATCCCCACACACTGAAATCATTCCCCACACAATGAAACCCATCCCCACACACGCAAACCTCTTCACCACACACTGAAACCTCTTACACACACACTGAAACTCATTCCCCCCACACACTAAAACCCATTCCACACACACTGATACCCATCCCCACAGACTGAAACCTCTTCCCCACACAGTGAAACCCATCGCCACAGACTGAAAACTCTTCCTCACACTCTGAAACCTCTTCCCGACGCACTGAAACCACTTCTCCACAGACAGAAACCCATCCCCACCCACTGAAACCCATCCCCACACACTGAAACCTCTTCCCTACACACTGAAACACCTTCCCCACACACTGAAACCCATACCTCACACACTGATACGGATCCCCACAAACTGAAACCTCTTCCCCACACACTGAAACCCCTTCCCCACACACTGAAACCCATTCCCACACACTGAAACCCATCCCCACACACTGAAACCTCCTCCCCACACACTGAAATCCCTTCCCTACACACTGAAACCCCTTCCCCACACACTGAAACCCATCCCCACACACGGAATGCTCTTCCCCACACACTGAAACCCATCCCCAAACTCTGAAAGACTTTCCCACACACTGAAACCTCTTCCCCACACACTGAAACCTCTTCGCTACAGACTGAAACCATTCCCCACACACTGAAACGTCTACCCAACACACTGAAACCGCTTCCCCACGCACAGAAACCTCTTCCACACACACTGAAACCTCTTCCCCACACACTGAAACCTCTTCCCCACACACTGAAACCCCTTCCCCGCACACTGAAACCTCTTCCCCACACACTGAATCCCCTTTACCACTCACTGAAACCCCTTCCCCACACACTGAAACCACTTCCCCAAACACTGAAACCTCTTCCCCACACACCGAAACACCTTCCCCACACACCAAAACCCATCCCCACACACAGCAACCCCTTCCCCACACACTGAAACCCATCCCCACACACTGCAACCCTTCCCCACACACTGAAACATCTTCCCCACACACTGAAACACCTTCCCCACACACTGAAACTCATCCCCACACACGGAATGCTCTTCCCCACACACTGAAACCCATCCCCAAACTCTGAAACACTTTCCCACACACTGAAACCTCTTCGCCACAGACTGAAACCCTTCCCCACACACTGAAACCTCTTCCCCACACACTGAAACCTCTTCCACACACACTGAAACCTCTTCCCCACACACTGAAACCTCTTCCCCACATACTGAAACCCCTTCCATACACACTGAAACCTCTTCCCCACACATTGAATCCACTTTACCACACACTGAAACCCCTTCACCACACACTGAAACCCCTTCCCTACACAGTGAAACCCCTTCCCTACACACTGAAACCTCATCCCCACACACTGAAACCCTTCCCCACACACTGAAAACCATCCCCACACACAGAAACCTCTTCCCCACCCACTGTAACCCATCCCCACACACTGAAACCCTTCCCGAAACACTGAAACCTCTCCCCACACACTGAAACATCTTCCCCACACACTGAAACCTCTTCCCCACTCACTGAAACCTCTTCCCCAGACACTGAAACCCCTTTCCCGCACACTGAAAACTCTTCCCCACACACTGAATCCCCTTCACCACACACTGAAACCCCTACCCACACACTGAAACAAGTTCCCCACAGACTGAAACCCCTTCCCGACACACGGAAACCCATCCCCACACACAGAAACCCCTTCCCCACACACTGTAACCCATCCCCACACACTGAAACCCTTCCCCACACACTCAAACATCTCCCCCACACACTGAAACCTCTTCCCCACACACTGAAACCTCATCCCCTCACACTGAAACCCCTTCCCCGCACACTGAAACCTCTTCCCCACACACTGAATCCCCTTCACCACACACTGAAACCCCTTCCCCACACACTGAAACCACTTCCCCACACACTGAAACCCCATCCCGACACACTGAAACCCAATCCCCACACACAAAATCCCCTTCCGCACACGCTGTAACCAATCCCCACACACTGAAACCCTTCCCCACACACTCAAACCTCTTCCCCACACACTGAAACCTCTTCCATACACACTGAAACCTCTTCCCCACACACTGAAACCCCTTCCCCGCACACTCAAACCTCTTCCCCACACACTGAAACCTCTTCCCCACACACTGAAACCTCTTTCCCACACACTGAAACCCCATCCCCACACACTGAAACACTTCCCCACACACTGAAACCTCTTCCCCACACACTGAAACATCTTCCACACACTCTGAAACCTCTTCCCCACACACTGAAATCTCTTCCCCACACACTGAAACCCCTTCCCCACACACTGAAACCTCCTCACCACACACTGAATCACCTTCACCACACACTGAAACCCCTTCCCCACACACTGAAACCTCTTCCCACACACTGAAACCTCTTCCCCACACACTGAAACCTCTTCCACACACACTGAAACATCTTCCCCACACACTGAAACATCTTCCCCACACACTGAAACCTCTTCCCCACACACTGGATCCCCTTTACCACATACTGAAACCCATTCCCCACACACTGAAACCCATTCCCCACACACTGAAACCCCTTCCCCACACACTGAAACCCCTTTCCCGTTCGCTGAAACCTCTTCCCCACACACTGAAACCTCTTCCCCAGACACTGAAACCCCTTTCCCGCACACTGAAAACTCTTTCCCACACACTGAATCCCCTTCACCACACACTGAAACCCCTTCCCCACACACTGAAACCACTTCGCAACACACTGAAACCCCTTCCCGACACACTGAGACCAATCCCCACACACAGAAACCCCTTCCGCACACACTGTAAACTATCCCCACACACTGAAACCCTTCCCCACACACTCAAACCTCTTCCCCACCCACTGAAACCTCTTCCCCACACACTGAAACCTCTTCCCCACACACTGAAACCCCTTCCCCGCCCACTGAAACCTCTTCCCCACACACTGAATCCCCTTCACCACACACTGAAACCCCTTCCCCACACACTGAAACCACTTCCCCACACACTGAAACCCCTTCCCGACACACTGAAACCCATCCCCACACACAGAAACCCCTTCCGCACACACTGTAACCCATCCCCACACACTGAAACCCTTCCCCACACACTCAAACCTCTTCCCCACACACTGAAACCTCTTCCCCACACACTGAAACCTCTTCCCCACACACTGAAACCCCTTCCCCGCACACTCAAACCTCTTCCCCACACACTGAAACCTCTTCCCCACACACTGAAACCTCGTCCCCACACACTGAAACCCCTTCCCCGCACACTGAAACCACTTCCCCACACACTGAAACCTCTTCCCACACACTGAAACCTCTTCCCCACACACTGAAACCCCTTTCCCGCTCGCTGAAACCTCTTCCCCACACACTGAATCCCCTTCACCACACATTGAAACCCCTTCCCCACACACTGAAACCACTTCCCCACACAATGAAACCCCTTCCTGACACACTGAAACCCATCCCCACACACAGAAACCCCTTCCCCACACACTGCAACCCATCCCCACACACTGAAACCCTTCCCCACACACTGAAACCTCTTCCCCACACACTGAAACCTCTTCCACACACACTCAAACCTCTTCCCCACACACTGAAACCCCTTCCCCACACACTGAAACCCCTTCCCCATACACTGAAACCTCTTCCCCACAAACTGAAGCCCCTTCCCCACAGACTGAAACCACTTCCCCACACACTGAAATCAATCCCCACACACAGAATCCCTTCCCCACAAACTGAAACCCTTCCCCACACACTGAAACCTCTTCGCCAAAGACTGAAACCATTCCCCACATACTGAAACCCCTTCCCCACACACTGAAACCCATCCCCACACACTGAAACCTCTTCCCTACACACTGAAACACCTTCCCCACACACTGAAACCCCTACCTCACACACTGATACGCATCCCCACAAACTGAAACATCTTCCCCACACACTGAAACCCCTTCCCCACACATTGAAACACATTCCCACACACTGAAACCCATCCCCACACACTGAAACCTCATCCCCACACACTGAAATCGCTTCCCTACACACTGAAACCCCTTCCCCACACACTGAAACCCATCCCCAAACTCTGAAAGACTTTCCCACACACTGAAACATCTTCCCCACACACTGAAACCTCTTCGCTACAGACTGAAACCATTCCCCACACACTGAAACCTCTTTCCCACACACTGAAACCTCTTCCACACATACTGAAACATCTTCCCCACACACTGAAACATCTTCCCCACACACTGAAACCTCTTCACCACACACTGAAACCCATTCCCCACACACTGGAACCCATCCCCACAGAATGAAACCTCTTCCCCACACAGTGAAAACCATCGCCACACACTGAAAACTCTTCCTCATACAATGAAACCTCTTCCCGACGCACTGAAACCACTTCTCCACAGACTGAAACCCCTTCCCCACACACTGAAACCTCTTCCCTACACACTGAAACACCTTCCCCACACACTGAAACCCCTTCCCCACACACTGAAACATCTTCCACACACTGAAACCCATCCCCACACACTGAAACCTCTTCCCCACACACTGAAACATCTTCTACACACTGAAACCCCTTCCGCACACACTGAAACCCATCCCCACACACGTAATGCTCTTCCCCACACTCTGAAACCCATCCCCACACTCTGAAACACTTCCCCAAACACTGAAACCTCTTCCCCACACACTGAAACCTCTTCGCTACAGACTGAAACCATTCCCCACGCACTGAAACCTCTACACCACCCACTGAAACCGCTTCCCCACGCACAGAAACCTCTTCCACACACACTGAAACCTCTTCCCCACACACTGAAACCTCTTTACCACACACTGAAACCCCTTCCCCGCACACTGAAACCCCTTCCCCGCACACTGAAACACCTTCCCCACACAGTGAAACCCTTCCCCACACACTGAAATACCTTCCAGACACACTGAAAGACATCCCCACACATTGAAACCCTTTCCCACACACTCAAACACATCCCCACACAGTGAAACCCCTTCCCCACACACTGAAACATCTTCCCCACAAACTGAAACAGCTTCCACACACAGTGGAACCCCTCCCCACCCACAGAAACCCCTTCCCTACACACTGAAACGCATCCCCACACACTGAAACCCAATCCCCACACACTGAAACCCCTTCCACACATACTGAAACACCTTCCCCACAAACTGAAACCCCGTCCCCACACACTGAAACCCCTACTGCACACACTGAAACCCCTTCCGCACACACTGAAACACCTTCCCCACACACTGAAACCCCTTCCCCACACACTGAAACCCCTTCCGCACACACTGAAACACCTTCCCCACACACTGAAACCCATTCCCCCACACTGAAACCCCTTCCTCACACAGTGAAACCCATCCCCAAACACTGAAACCCATTCCCCACACACTGACACCCCTTCTTCACACACTGAAACACATCCCCACACACTGAAACCCTTTCCCCACACACTGAAAACCCTTCCCCACAGAATGAAACCCTTTCCCACACTCTGAAACCTCTTCCCCATATACTGAAACCCCTTATCCACACACTGAAACCCCTTCCCCACACAATGAAACCTCTTCCCCACACACTGAAACCTCTTCCCAATGACTGTAACCCATTCCCCACACACTGAAACACATCCCCACACACTGAAACCTCTTCACCACAAACTGAAACCTCTTCCACACACACTGAAACACTTCCCCAAACACTGAAACCCTTCCCCACACACTGAAATCCATCCCCACACACATAAACCCTTCCCCACACACTGAAACCCTTCCCCACACACTGAAACCTCTTCGCCAAAGACTAAAACCATTCCCCACATACTTAAACCCCTTCCCCACACACTGAACCCTCTTCCACACAGAATAAAACCTCTTCCCCACATACTGTAACCCCTTCCCCACACATGGAAACCTCCTTCCCACACACTGAAACCCCTTCCCCACACACAGGAAGCCGTCCCCACACACTTAGACCTCATCCCCACACACTGAAATCCCTTCCCCACACACTGTAACCTCTTCCCGACACACTGAAACCTCTTCCACACACACTGAAACCTCTTCCCCTCACACTGAAACCTCTTCCCCACACACTGAAACCTCTTCCCCACACATTGAAACCCATCCCCACACACTGAAACCCATCCCCACACACTGAAACCACATCCCCACCCAATGAAATCCCTTCCCTACACACTGAAACCCCTTCCCCTCACACTGAAACCCATCCCCACACACGGAATGCTCTTCCCCACACATTGAAACCCATCCCCACACACTGAAACACATCCCCACACACTGAAACCTCTTCCCCACACACTGAAACCTCTTCGGTTCAGACTGAAACCATTCCCCACACACTGAAACCTCTTCCCCACACACTGAAACCGCTTCCCCACGCACTGAAACCTCTTCCACACACACTGAAACCTCTTCCCCACACACTGAAACCTCTTCCCCACACACTGAAACCCCTTCCCCGCGCACTGAAACCTCTTCCCCACACACTGAATCCCCTTCACCACACACTGAAACCATTTTCCCACTCCCTGAAACCTCATCCCCACACACTGAAAACTCTTCCCCACACACTGAAACCCCTTCCCCACACACTGAAACCCATCCCCACACACAGAAACCCCTTCCCCACACACTGAAACCCATCCTCACACACTGAAACCCTTCCCCACACACTGAAACCTCTTCCCACACACTGAAACCTCTTCGCCACAGACTGAAACCCTTCCCCACACACTGAAATCTCTTCCCCACACACGGAAACCTCTTCCACACACACTGAAACCTCCTCCCCACACACTGAAACCTCTTCCCCACACACTGTAACCCCTTTCCCACAAACTGAAACCTCTTCCCCACACACTGAATCCCCTTCACCACACACTGAAACCCCTTCCCCACACACTGAAACCTGTTCCCCACACACTGAAACCTCTTCCCCACAGACTGTAACACATCCCCACACACTGAAACCCTTCCCCACACACTGAAACCTCTTCCCGACACACTGAAACCTCTTCCACACACACTGAAACCTCTTCCCCTCACACTGAAACCTCTTCCCCACACACTGAAACCTCTTCCCCACATACTGAAACCCCTTTCCCGCACACTGAAACCTCTTCCCCACACACTGAATCCCCTTTACCACACATTGAAACCCCTTCCCCACACACTGACACCACTTCCCCACACACTGAAACCCCTTCCCGACACACTGAAACCCATCCCCACACACAGAAACCCCTTCCCCACACACTGTAACCCATCCCCACACACTGAAACCCTTCCGCACACACTGAAACCTCTTCCCCACACACTGAAACCTCTTCCACACACACTCAAACCTCGTCCCCACACACTGAAACCCCTTCCCCGCACACTGAAACCACTTCCCCACACACTGAAACCCCTTCCCGACACACTGAAACCCATCCCCACACACAGAAACCCCTTCCCCACACACTGTAACCCATCCCCACACACTGAAACCCTTCCGCACACACTGAAACCTCTTCCCCACACACTGAAACCTCTTCCCCACACACTGAAACCTCGTCCCCACACACTGAAACCCCTTCCCCGCACACTGAAACCACTTCCCCACACACTGAAACCTCTTCCCACACACTGAAACCTCTTCCCCACACACTGAAACCCCTTTCCCGCTCGCTGAAACCTCTTCCCCACACACTGAATCCCCTTCACCACACATTGAAACCCCTTCCCCACACACTGAAACCACTTCCCCACACAATGAAACCCCTTCCTGACACACTGAAACCCATCCCCACACACAGAAACCCCTTCCCCACACACTGCAACCCATCCCCACACACTGAAACCCTTCCCCACACACTGAAACCTCTTCCCCACACACTGAAACCTCTTCCACACACACTCAAACCTCTTCCCCACACACTGAAACCCCTTCCCCACACACTGAAACCCCTTCCCCATACACTGAAACCTCTTCCCCACAAACTGAAGCCCCTTCCCCACAGACTGAAACCACTTCCCCACACACTGAAATCAATCCCCACACACAGAATCCCTTCCCCACAAACTGAAACCCTTCCCCACACACTGAAACCTCTTCGCCAAAGACTGAAACCATTCCCCACATACTGAAACCCCTTCCCCACACACTGAAACCCATCCCCACACACTGAAACCTCTTCCCTACACACTGAAACACCTTCCCCACACACTGAAACCCCTACCTCACACACTGATACGCATCCCCACAAACTGAAACATCTTCCCCACACACTGAAACCCCTTCCCCACACATTGAAACACATTCCCACACACTGAAACCCATCCCCACACACTGAAACCTCATCCCCACACACTGAAATCGCTTCCCTACACACTGAAACCCCTTCCCCACACACTGAAACCCATCCCCAAACTCTGAAAGACTTTCCCACACACTGAAACATCTTCCCCACACACTGAAACCTCTTCGCTACAGACTGAAACCATTCCCCACACACTGAAACCTCTTTCCCACACACTGAAACCTCTTCCACACATACTGAAACATCTTCCCCACACACTAAAACATCTTCCCCACACACTGAAACCTCTTCACCACACACTGAAACCCATTCCCCACACACTGGAACCCATCCCCACAGAATGAAACCTCTTCCCCACACAGTGAAAACCATCGCCACACACTGAAAACTCTTCCTCATACAATGAAACCTCTTCCCGACGCACTGAAACCACTTCTCCACAGACTGAAACTCCTTCCCCACACACTGAAACCTCTTCCCTACACACTGAAACACCTTCCCCACACACTGAAACCCCTTCCCCACACACTGAAACATCTTCCACACACTGAAACCCATCCCCACACACTGAAACCTCTTCCCCACACACTGAAACATCTTCTACACACTGAAACCCCTTCCGCACACACTGAAACCCATCCCCACACACGTAATGCTCTTCCCCACACTCTGAAACCCATCCCCACACTCTGAAACACTTCCCCAAACACTGAAACCTCTTCCCCACACACTGAAACCTCTTCGCTACAGACTGAAACCATTCCCCACGCACTGAAACCTCTACACCACCCACTGAAACCGCTTCCCCACGCACAGAAACCTCTTCCACACACACTGAAACCTCTTCCCCACACACTGAAACCTCTTTACCACACACTGAAACCCCTTCCCCGCACACTGAAACCCCTTCCCCGCACACTGAAACACCTTCCCCACACAGTGAAACCCTTCCCCACACACTGAAATACCTTCCAGACACACTGAAAGACATCCCCACACATTGAAACCCTTTCCCACACACTCAAACACATCCCCACACAGTGAAACCCCTTCCCCACACACTGAAACATCTTCCCCACAAACTGAAACAGCTTCCACACACAGTGGAACCCCTCCCCACCCACAGAAACCCCTTCCCTACACACTGAAACGCATCCCCACACACTGAAACCCAATCCCCACACACTGAAACCCCTTCCACACATACTGAAACACCTTCCCCACAAACTGAAACCCCGTCCCCACACAATGAAACCCCTACTGCACACACTGAAACCCCTTCCGCACACACTGAAACACCTTCCCCACACACTGAAACCCCTTCCCCACACACTGAAACCCCTTCCGCACACACTGAAACACCTTCCCCACACACTGAAACCCATTCCCCCACACTGAAACCCCTTCCTCACACAGTGAAACCCATCCCCAAACACTGAAACCCATTCCCCACACACTGACACCCCTTCTTCACACACTGAAACACATCCCCACACACTGAAACCCTTTCCCCACACACTGAAAACCCTTCCCCACAGAATGAAACCCTTTCCCACACTCTGAAACCTCTTCCCCACATACTGAAACCCCTTATCCACACACTGAAACCCCTTCCCCACACAATGAAACCTCTTCCCCACACACTGAAACCTCTTCCCAATGACTGTAACCCATTCCCCACACACTGAAACACATCCCCACACACTGAAACCTCTTCACCACAAACTGAAACCTCTTCCACACACACTGAAACACTTCCCCAAACACTGAAACCCTTCCCCACACACTGAAATCCATCCCCACACACATAAACCCTTCCCCACACACTGAAACCCTTCCCCACACACTGAAACCTCTTCGCCAAAGACTAAAACCATTCCCCACATACTTAAACCCCTTCCCCACACACTGAACCCTCTTCCACACAGAATAAAACCTCTTCCCCACATACTGTAACCCCTTCCCCACACATGGAAACCTCCTTCCCACACACTGAAACCCCTTCCCCACACACAGGAAGCCGTCCCCACACACTTAGACCTCATCCCCACACACTGAAATCCCTTCCCCACACACTGTAACCTCTTCCCGACACACTGAAACCTCTTCCACACACACTGAAACCTCTTCCCCTCACACTGAAACCTCTTCCCCACACACTGAAACCTCTTCCCCACACATTGAAACCCATCCCCACACACTGAAACCCATCCCCACACACTGAAACCACATCCCCACCCAATGAAATCCCTTCCCTACACACTGAAACCCCTTCCCCTCACACTGAAACCCATCCCCACACACGGAATGCTCTTCCCCACACATTGAAACCCATCCCCACACACTGAAACACATCCCCACACACTGAAACCTCTTCCCCACACACTGAAACCTCTTCGGTTCAGACTGAAACCATTCCCCACACACTGAAACCTCTTCCCCACACACTGAAACCGCTTCCCCACGCACTGAAACCTCTTCCACACACACTGAAACCTCTTCCCCACACACTGAAACCTCTTCCCCACACACTGAAACCCCTTCCCCGCGCACTGAAACCTCTTCCCCACACACTGAATCCCCTTCACCACACACTGAAACCATTTTCCCACTCCCTGAAACCTCTTCCCCACACACTGAAAACTCTTCCCCACACACTGAAACCCCTTCCCCACACACTGAAACCCATCCCCACACACAGAAACCCCTTCCCCACACACTGAAACCCATCCTCACACACTGAAACCCTTCCCCACACACTGAAACCTCTTCCCACACACTGAAACCTCTTCGCCACAGACTGAAACCCTTCCCCACACACTGAAATCTCTTCCCCACACACGGAAACCTCTTCCACACACACTGAAACCTCCTCCCCACACACTGAAACCTCTTCCCCACACACTGTAACCCCTTTCCCACAAACTGAAACCTCTTCCCCACACACTGAATCCCCTTCACCACACACTGAAACCCCTTCCCCACACACTGAAACCTTTTCCCCACACACTGAAACCTCTTCCCCACAGACTGTAACACATCCCCACACACTGAAACCCTTCCCCACACACTGAAACCTCTTCCCGACACACTGAAACCTCTTCCACACACACTGAAACCTCTTCCCCTCACACTGAAACCTCTTCCCCACACACTGAAACCTCTTCCCCACATACTGAAACCCCTTTCCCGCACACTGAAACCTCTTCCCCACACACTGAATCCCCATTACCACACATTGAAACCCCTTCCCCACACACTGACACCACTTCCCCACACACTGAAACCCCTTCCCGACACACTGAAACCCATCCCCACACACAGAAACCCCTTCCCCACACACTGTAACCCATCCCCACACACTGAAACCCTTCCGCACACACTGAAACCTCTTCCCCACACACTGAAACCTCTTCCACACACACTGAAACCTCTTCCCCACACACGTAAGCCCCTTCGCCACACACTGAAACCCCTTCCCCACACACTGAAACCTCTTCCCCACAAACTTAAACCCCTTCCCCACAGACTGAAACCACTTCCCGACACACTGAAACCTCTTCCCCACACACTGAAACCTCTTCCCCACATACTGAAACCCTTTCCCACACTCTGAAACCTCTTCCCCACATACTGAAACCCCTTATCCACACACTGAAACCCCTTCCCCACACAATGAAACCTCTTCCCCACACACTGAAACCTCTTCCCAATGACTGTAACCCATTCCCCACACACTGAAACACATCCCCACACACTGAAACCTCTTCACCACAAACTGAAACCTCTTCCACACACACTGAAACACTTCCCCAAACACTGAAACCCTTCCCCACACAATGAAATCCATCCCCACACACATAAACCCTTCCCCACACACTGAAACCCTTCTCCACACACTGAAACCTCTTCGCCAAAGACTAAAACCATTCCCCACATACTTAAACCCCTTCCCCACACACTGAACCCTCTTCCACACATAATAAAACCTCTTCCCCACATACTGTAACCCTTCCCCACACACTGAAATCTCTTCCCCACACACGGAAACCTCTTCCACACACACTGAAACCTCCTCCCCACACACTGAAACCTCTTCCCCACACACTGTAACCCCTTTCCCACAAACTGAAACCTCTTCCCCACACACTGAATCCCCTTCACCACACACTGAAACCCCTTCCCCACACACTGAAACCTGTTCCCCACACACTGAAACCTCTTCCCCACAGACTGTAACACATCCCCACACACTGAAACCCTTCCCCACACACTGAAACCTCTTCCCGACACACTGAAACCTCTTCCACACACACTGAAACCTCTTCCCCTCACACTGAAACCTCTTCCCCACACACTGAAACCTCTTCCCCACATACTGAAACCCCTTTCCCGCACACTGAAACCTCTTCCCCACACACTGAATCCCCTTTACCACACATTGAAACCCCTTCCCCACACACTGACACCACTTCCCCACACACTGAAACCCCTTCCCGACACACTGAAACCCATCCCCACACACAGAAACCCCTTCCCCACACACTGTAACCCATCCCCACACACTGAAACCCTTCCGCACACACTGAAACCTCTTCCCCACACACTGAAACCTCTTCCACACACACTGAAACCTCTTCCCCACACACGTAAGCCCCTTCGCCACACACTGAAACCCCTTCCCCACACACTGAAACCTCTTCCCCACAAACTTAAACCCCTTCCCCACAGACTGAAACCACTTCCCGACACACTGAAACCTCTTCCCCACACACTGAAACCTCTTCCCCACATACTGAAACCCTTTCCCACACTCTGAAACCTCTTCCCCACATACTGAAACCCCTTATCCACACACTGAAACCCCTTCCCCACACAATGAAACCTCTTCCCCACACACTGAAACCTCTTCCCAATGACTGTAACCCATTCCCCACACACTGAAACACATCCCCACACACTGAAACCTCTTCACCACAAACTGAAACCTCTTCCACACACACTGAAACACTTCCCCAAACACTGAAACCCTTCCCCACACAATGAAATCCATCCCCACACACATAAACCCTTCCCCACACACTGAAACCCTTCTCCACACACTGAAACCTCTTCGCCAAAGACTAAAACCATTCCCCACATACTTAAACCCCTTCCCCACACACTGAACCCTCTTCCACACATAATAAAACCTCTTCCCCACATACTGTAACCCCTTCCCCACACATGGAAACCTCCTTCCAACACACTGAAACCCCTTCCCCACACACAGGAAGCCGTCCCCACACACTTAGACCTCATCACCACACACTGAAATCCCTTCCCCACACACTGTAACCTCTTCCCGACACACTGAAACCTCTTCCACACACACTGAAACCTCTTCCCCTCACACTGAAACCTCTTCCCCACACACTGAAACCTCTTCCCCACACATTGAAACCCATCCCCACACACTGATACCCATCCCCACACACTGAAACCACATCCCCAACCAATGAAATCCCTTCCCTACACACTGAAACCCCTTCCCCACACACTGAAACCCATCCCCACACACGGAATGCTCTTCCCCACACATTGAAACCCATCCCCACACACTGAAACACATCCCCACACACTGAAACCTCTTCCCCACACACTGAAACCTCTTCGCTTCAGACTGAAACCATTCCCCACACACTGAAACCTCTTCCCCACACACTGAAACCGCTTCCCCACGCACTGAAACCTCTTCCACACACACTGAAACCTCTTCCCCACACACTGAAACCTCTTCCCCACACACTGAAACCCCTTCCCCGCGCACTGAAACCTCTTCCCCACACACTGAATCCCCTTCACCACACACTGAAACCATTTTCCCACTCCCTGAAACCTCTTCCCCACACACTGAAAACTCTTCCCCACACACTGAAACCCCTTCCCCACACACTGAAACCCATCCCCACACACAGAAACCCCTTCCCCACACACTGAAACCCATCCTCACACACTGAAACCCTTCCCCACACACTGAAACCTATTCCCACACACTGAAACCTCTTCGCCACAGACTGAAACCCTTCCCCACACACTGAAATCTCTTCCCCACACACGGAAACCTCTTCCACACACACTGAAACCTCTTCCCCACACACTGAAACCTCTTCCCCACACACTGTAACCCCTTTCCCACAAACTGAAACCTCTTCCCCACACACTGAATCCCCTTCACCACACACTGAAACCCCTTCCCCACACACTGAAACCTCTTCCCCACACACTGAAACCTCTTCCCCACACACTGAATCCTCTTCCCTGCACGCTGAAACCTCTTCCCCACACACTGAATCCCCTTCACCTCACACTGAAACCCCTTCCCTAAACACTGAAACCTCTTCCCCACACACCGAACCCTCATCCCCACACACAGAAACCACTTCCCCACAGACTGTAACACATCCCCACACACTGAAACCCTTCCCCACACACTGAAACCTCTTCCCGACACACTGAAACCTCTTCCACACACACTGAAACCTCTTCCCCTCACACTGAAAACTCTTCCCCACACACTGAAACCTCTTCCCCACATACTGAAACCCCTTTCCCGCACACTGAAACCTCTTATCCACACACTGAATCCCCTTTACCACACATTGAAACCCCTTCCCCACACACTGACACCACTTCCCCACACACTGAAACCCCTTCCCGACACACTGAAACCCATCCCCACACACAGAAACCCCTTCCCCACACACTGTAACCCATCCCCACACACTGAAACCCTTCCGCACACACTGAAACCTCTTCCCCACACACTGAAACCTCTTCCACACACACTGAAACCTCTTCCCCACACATGTAAGCCCCTTCGCCACACACTGAAACCCCTTCCCCACACACTGAAACCTCTTCCCCACAAACTTAAACCCCTTCCCCACAGACTGAAACCACTTCCCCACACACTGAAACCTCTTCCCCACACACTGAAACCTCTTCCCCACATACTGAAACCACTTATCCACACACTGAAACCCCTTCCCCACACAATGAAACCTCTTCCCCACACACTGAAACCTCTTCCCAATGACTGAAACCCATTCCCCACACACTGAAACACATCCCCACACACTGAAACCTCTTCCCCACAAACTGAAACCTCTTCCACACACACTGAAACACTTCCCCAAACACTGAAACCCTTCCCCACACACTGAAATCCATCCCCACACACAGAAACCCTTCCCCACACACTGAAACACTTCCCCACACACTGAAAATTCTTCGCCAAAGACTAAAACCATTCCGCACATACTGAAACCCCTTCCCCAGACACTGAAACCTCTTCCACACATAATAAAACTTCTTCCCCACATACTGAAACCCCTTCCCCACACATGGAAACCTCATTCCCACACACTGAACCCCATCCCCACACACAGGAAGCCGTCCCCACACACTTAAATCTCATCCCCACACACTGAAACCCCTTCCCCACACACTGTAACACAACCCCACACACTGAAACCCTTCCCCACACACTGAAACCTCTTCCCGACACATTGAAACCTCTTCCACACACACTGAAACCTCTTCCCCTCACACTGAAACCTCTTCCCCACACACTGAAACCCCTTTCCCGCTCGCTGAAACCTCTTCCCCACACACTGAATCCCCTTAATCACACATTGAAACCCCTTCCCGACACACTGAAACCCATCCCCAAACACAGAAACCCCTTCCCCACACACTGTAACCCATCCCCACACACAGAAACCCTTCCTCACACACTGAAACCTCTTCCCCACACACTGAAACCTCTTCCACACACACTGAAACCTCTTCCCCACACACTGAAACCCCTTCCCCACACACTGAAACCCCTTCCCCATACACTGAAACCTCTTCCCCACAAAATGAAACCCCTTCCCCACGGACTGAAACCACTTCCCCACACACTGAAACCTCTTCCCCACACACTGAAACCTCTTCCCCACATGCTGAAACACTTCCCCAAACACAGAAACACTATCCCACACACTGAAATCAATCCCCACACACAGAAACCCTTCCCCACAAACTGAAACCCTTCCCCACACACTGAAACCTCTTCGCCAAAGACTGAAACCATTCCCCACATACTGAAACCCCTTCCCCACACACTGAAACCTCTTCCACACATAATAAAACCTCTTCCCCACAAACTGAAACCCCTTCCCCACACACTGAAACCTCTTTCACACACACTGAAACCCTTCCCCACACACTGAAACCTCTTTCCCACACGCTGAAACCCCTTCCCCACACACAGGAAGCCGTCCCCACACACTTAAACCTCATCCCCACACACTGAAACCCCTTCCCCACACACTGAAACCCATCCCCACACACTGACAAATCTTCCCCACACACTGCAACCTCTTCCCCACACACTGAAACGCCTTCCCCACACACTGAAACCCCTTCCTCACACAATGAAACCCTTTCCCCACAGACTGAAACCACTTCCCCTCACACTGAAAGCTCTTCCCCACACACTGAAACCTCTTCCCCACACGCTGAAACCCCTTATACACACGAAGAAACCTCTTCCCCAAACAATGAAACCTCTTCCCCACACACAGAACCCTCTTCCCCACAGACTGAAACCTGTTCCCCCAAACACTGAAACCCATCCCCACACACTGAAACCCCTTCCCCACACACTGCAACCCATCCCCACACACGCAAACCTCTTCCCCACACACTGAAACCTCTTCCACACACACTGAAACCCATTCCCCACACACTGATACCCATCCCCACAGATTGAAACCTCTTCCCCACACAGTGAAACCCATCGCCACTCACTGAAATCTCTTCCTCACACTCTGAAACCTCTTCCCGACGCACTGAAACCACTTCTCCACAGACAGAAAGCCCTTCCCCACGCACTGCAACCCATCCCCAAACACTGAAACCCATCCCCACACACTGAAACCCCTTCCCCACACACTGCAACCCATCCCCACACACGCAAACCTCTTCCCCACACACTGAAACCTCTTCCACACACACTGAAACCCATTCCCCACACACTGAAACCCATTCCCCACACACTGATACCCATCCCCACTGATTGGAACCTCTTCCCCACACAGTGAAACCCATCGCCACTCACTGAAATCTCTTCCTCACACTCTGAAACCTCTTCCCGACGCACTGAAACCACTTCTCCACAGACAGAAACCCCTTCCCCACGCACTGCAACCCATCCCCACACACTGAAATCATTCCCCACACAATAAAACCCATCCCCACACACGCAAACCTCTTCCCCACACACTGAAACCTCTTCCACACACACTGAAACCCATTCCCCACACACTGAGACCCATTACCCACACACTGATACCCATCCCCACAGACTGAAACCTCTTCCCCACACAGTGAAACCCATCGCCACACACTGAAAACTCTTCCTCACACTCTGAAACCTCTTCCCGACACACTGAAACCATTCTCAACAGACAGAAACCCCTTCCCCACACACTGAAACCCATCCCCATACACTGAAACACCTTCCCCACACACTGAAACCCCTACCTCACACACTGATACGCATCCCCACAAACTGAAACCTCTTCCCCACACACTGAAACCCCTTCCCAGCACATTGAAACCCATTCCCACACACTGAAACCCATCCCCACACACTGAAACCTCATCCCCACACACTGAAATCCCTTCCCTACACACTGAAACCCCTTCCCCACACACTGAAACCCATCCCACACACGGAATGCTCTTCCCCACACACTGAAACCCATCCCCAAACTCTGAAAGACTTTCCCACACACTGAAACCTCTTCCCCACACACTGAAACCTCTTCGCTACAGACTGAAACCATTCCCCACACACTGAAACCTCTACCCCACACACTGAAACCGCTTCCCCACGCACAGAAACCTCTTCCACACAAACTGAAACCTCTTGCCCACACACTGAAACCTCTTCCCCACACACTGAAACCCCTTCCCCGCACACTGAAACCTCTTCCCCACACACTGAATCCCCTTTACCACACACTGAAACCCCTTCCCCACACACTGAAACCACTTCCCCAAACACTGAAACCTCTTCCCCACACACCGAAACACCTTCCCCACACACTGAAACCCATCCCCACACACAGCAACCCCTTCCCCACACAGTGACACACATCCCCACACACTGCAACCCTTCCCCACACACTGAGACATCTTCCCCACACACTGAAACTCCTTCCCCACACACTGAAACACATCCCCACACAAGGAATGCTCTTCCCCACACACTGAAACCCATCCCCACACACTGAAACCCCTTTCCCACACACTGAAACCTCTTCCCCACACACTGAAACCTCTTCCCCAGACACTGAACCCCCTTTCCCACACACTGAAGCCTCTTCGCCACTGACTGAAACCCTTCCCCACACACTGAAACCTCTTCCCCACACACTGAAACCTCTTCCACACACACTGAAACCTCTTCCCCACAAACTGAAATCCCTTCCATACACACTGAAAACTCTTCCCCACACATTGAATCCCCATTACCACCCACTGAAACACCTTCACCACACACTGAAACCCCTTCCCTACACAGTGAAACCCCTTCCCTACACACTGAAACCTCATCTCCACACACTGAAACCCTTCCCCACACACTGAAACCCATCCCCACACACAGAAACCCCTTCCCCACTCACTGTAACCCATCCCCACACAATGAAACCCTTCCCCACACACTGAAACCTCTCCCCACACACTGAAACATCTTCCCCACACACTGAAACCTCTTCCCCACACACTGAAACCTCTTCCCCAGACACTGAAACCCCTTTCCCGCACACTGAAACCACTTCCCCAAACACTGAAACCCCTTCCCGACACACTGAAACCCATCCCCACACACAGAAACCCCTTCCCCACACACTGTAACCCATCCCCACACACTGAAACCCTTCCCCACACACTCAAACCTCTTCCCCAAACACTGAAACCTCTTCCCCACACACTGAAACCTCTTCCCCACACACTGAAACACCTTCCCCGCACACTGAAACCTCTTCCCCACACACTGAATCCCCTTCACCACACACTGAAACCCCTTCCCCACACACTGAAACCACTTCCCCACACACTGAAACCCCTTCCCGACACTCTGAAACCCATCCCCACACACAGAAACCCCTTCCGCACACACTGTAACCCATCCCCACACACTGAAACCCTTCCCCACACGCTCAAACCTCTTCCCCACACACTGAAACCTCTTCCCCACACACTGAAACCTCTTCCCCACACACTGAAACCCCTTCCCCGCACACTCAAACCTCTTCCCCACACACTGAAACCTCTTCCCCACACACTGAAACCTCTTCCCCACACACTGAAACCCCTTCCCCACACACTGAAACCACTTCCCCACACACTGAAACGTCTTCCCACACACTGAAACCTCTTCGCCACAGACTGAAACACTTCCCCACACATTGAAACCTCTTTCCCACACACTGAAACATCTTCCACACACTCTGAAACCTCTTACCCACACACTGAAACCTCCTCCCCACACACTGAAACCCCTTCCCCACACACTGAAACCTCCTTACCACACACTGAATCCCCTTCACCACACACTGAAACCCCTTCCCCACACACTGAAACCTCTTCCCACACAGTTGAAACTCTTCGCCACAGACTGAAACCCTTCCCCACACACTGAAACCTCTTCCCCACACGCTGAAACCTCTTCCACACACACTGAAACATCTTCCCACACACTGAAACATCTTCCCCACACACTGAAACCTCTTCCCCACACACTGAATCCCCTTTACCACATACTGAAACCCATTCCCCACAAACTGAAACCTCTTCCCCACACACTGAGACCCATTCCCCACACACTGATACCCATCCCCACAGACTGAAACCTCTTCCCCACACAGTGAAACCCATCGCCACACACTGAAAACTCTTCCTCACACTCTGAAACCTCTTCCCGACACACTGAAACCATTCTCAACAGACAGAAACCCCTTCCCCACACACTGAAACCCATCCCCATACACGGAAACACCTTCCCCACACACTGAAACCCCTACCTCACACACTGATACGCATCCCCACAAACTGAAACCTCTTCCCCACACACTGAAACCCCTTCCCAGCACATTGAAACCCATTCCCACACACTGAAACCCATCCCCACACACTGAAACCTCATCCCCACACACTGAAATCCCTTCCCTACACACTGAAACCCCTTCCCCACACACTGAAACCCATCCCACACACGGAATGCTCTTCCCCACACACTGAAACCCATCCCCAAACTCTGAAAGACTTTCCCACACACTGAAACCTCTTCCCCACACACTGAAACCTCTTCGCTACAGACTGAAACCATTCCCCACACACTGAAACCTCTACCCCACACACTGAAACCGCTTCCCCACGCACAGAAACCTCTTCCACACACACTGAAACCTCTTCCCCACACACTGAAACCTCTTCCCCACACACTGAAACCCCTTCCCCGCACACTGAAACCTCTTCCCCACACACTGAATCCCCTTTACCACACACTGAAACCCCTTCCCCACACACTGAAACCACTTCCCCAAACACTGAAACCTCTTCCCCACACACCGAAACACCTTCCCCACACACTGAAACCCATCCCCACACACAGCAACCCCTTCCCCACACAGTGACACACATCCCCACACACTGCAACCCTTCCCCACACACTGAGACATCTTCCCCACACACTGAAACTCCTTCCCCACTCACTGAAACACATCCCCACACACGGAATGCTCTTCCCCACACACTGAAACCCATCCCCACACACTGAAACCCCTTTCCCACACACTGAAACCTCTTCCCCACACACTGAAACCTCTTCCCCAGACACTGAACCCCCTTTCCCACACACTGAAGCCTCTTCGCCACTGACTGAAACCCTTCCCCACACACTGAAACCTCTTCCCCACACACTGAAACCTCTTCCACACACACTGAAACCTCTTCCCCACAAACTGAAACCCCTTCCATACACACTGAAAACTCTTCCCCACACATTGAATCCCCATTACCACCCACTGAAACACCTTCACCACACACTGAAACCCCTTCCCTACACAGTGAAACCCCTTCCCTACACACTGAAA